>NC_142600.1:31818282-31973061 GCF_041222555.1 Hakea prostrata
AAAAAAAAAAAAAAAAAAAAAGAAAAAGAAAGAAAGAAAGAAAGAAAGAAAGAAAGAAAGAAAAGAAAAGAAAAGAAAAGACACATCACGTAGGATCCAAAGTTGATTCACTCTCTTCTTAAAAAGAAATATAGTGTCTCGATATCTAGAGATCCAAAATATAGACCCTGTGTTCATCAAATGCACAACTTAAATGAATGAGGTAACCCTGATCAAAGGCTATTAACCACATGCCTCACCACATGGTTTGTTATGAAATTCATTGAAACCAATCCCCCCTGCCCAACCCTGAGGTTCACGGCCATAGTAGCACCATGCACCGTAGGCAGCATCCACTGGGCATCCCACTGTAGCAAGCGAGGAAACAATAGAAGGGAGATCTCCATTCCTGTTTAGACAAGTTGAGCTTTATAGCATTTGTTCAGCACACCATTCCTCTGAATACCATGATTAACACAATAACAGTTCTTTAGTTCCCTACATATCATTTATGTTGGAACTGTGGAATTCATGTTATCCTAATGACAAAATCATGATATAATCCCATCAACACATACTTTTTACTTTCCATAATGAGTACAATGTAGAATCATATAAATCAGAAGTGTCTACGTTTAAAACATAAATTTCAAAAAAGAGAATAATATTTATACTCACCTGCAGATGTCAAAATGATAATAAATCCCCTCCACTGTTGAGGAATATAAAACCCAAATTTATGTCCTACAAAATCAATCCATGATAAAGATATTAAATTCTTGATTTCTACAACCACTAGATCTCTTTCTCCTTTCCTATATGTAACTTATGTTCAATTATTGTTCTCAAAGTAATTCATCGATGATACAAATAATCAGCATAAATATGTTACAGAAAGGTCTCTAAAATATATATAGCTAATACATTCTCCAAAGTGTGGCTGAAATAAATCATGTATGGGTATAATGTGAGGTATACGTATATCCTAACCAAAGGACAGCAAAAAAATAATAATAAATAAACAAAAAATTGAGAAAAATTAACTCAAAATGAAATGGGGCATATTCTACTTACAATTCATGCCATCAACAATATTTGATCAAAATCTTTTTTTGGGAAGGCTTGACATTGAATCGAAATGGGAGGGGAAAAAACAACTAAATCATTATGTTCGAAAATCGGAACCACCAAAACTATGAAGCATTGGAGATGATCAAAATACATATTTCCTATAACAATCCAAGATGCAAGGATACTCAAAAACAAGGTCTTAAAAGTCCTTCTACTTGTAAGCGTGATGACATGATTTTATCCATCACTAAATCCATAATTCGTAACATCATAATAGGTAGTAGATATAGCTTTTAAATTTTCAGCCAAACACAACAATCCCTCAAATCATAATGCTAAAAAATGCGTAACAGTCCCATTCCTTGAAGAATCAAAACAACGAACACATTTTAACATTGTCAAATAATTATTTTCATTCTTCTTTCTTTCCATAGGATAGCATGATCTGAACTTTGCATGCCTGGATCTCGTTTTGCAGAATTCTATTACAAGCTTAGCATTCAAATTCATAAATCTAAAGCATGAGATCCTTCTAGCATACTTGAAACCCTAGGATAAGTCATTACAGAATGGTAATTCTATCATATTCTTTGTCTATCTAAAATTCCAATTCATTTGAAGAAACAGAACGTAACTAGGAAAGAATTGATTACCAGTTGAAGGAAATCACATATTGAATCTTACTTTCAAAGCGTCCACCAAATTTCTCTCCTCCGTTTTCTGGGTTTTCTTTCGCAGAACTCCCACTGTCTGGTTACCAACACCGCTCTCTTCCAAATCTCTCAAGAACCGCTCGACCCTCTCTTCTGCTTCTCTTCTGCAGTTGTGCTTAATAAAATTCCCAATATACCCACTGACAGATTCTTTTTAACCAGTCACCTCTCATGCAATCTCATATTGCAACTTAACTAATTAGATAAACTATGCTCTCCCTTGACGAATTTACAATCTAAACCTTACCATGACTCGTTTATTTCCAATCCGTGCAACCATTTCAAGTTGACAATCTTACCCTCAACTTGACTTGTTTATTCCCATGCAACCAATCGGTTAAGTGAAACACATTTACCATAATACCTTTTGGCTAACCCAAGAATTCCCTTTGAACCAAAAAAACCCTAGAATTCCCAATATGCCCCTTAATAGATTCCTTTTTGGACCGTCTTCTCTCATTCAATCATTCATTCATACTACAATCTTTATTTTTTAATTCCTTTTGCCTTTAGAATTGAAGTTTTTTATATTACTAGTAAAATAACTCGTGCATTCATCTATGAAATATAAACTATTAAAATTATTTATTTTAATACTTAAATTAATTAATTAATTAGTCAATTTAAATATAAGACACCCAAAATGGGCCCACTTAGGGGCAAAAATATTCAAACACAAGTGGCATATTTGGATGTGTCATAATTTAGACTTCTTCGAGTTATGTACACATAGAAATGTACTCCTTTTCTAAATGCATATGATCACCCAATATGGCATTCCTGGCCTAATTTCACTATCATACTTAATAGAATTCCTATTAAACTTGGTCTGCTATGATTCCAAAGAAATATTGGGAAAAAAGTTTTGGTGACTAAAGATATACAAACCTATTCATGCAAGAGGATTAACAAAATAAAAATAAGAGTTAGTTTTTTTGGGTTTCAAAGGATATCCCAAAATCTTCCCACGAAAACCCAAATCTGAAAACTAGGTTAAAAAAAGTAATTCTCAACCTCACTAGAGAATGGTCTCTAATTCGTCACCAATTGGAAGTCTATATTGAAACAAAACTTTGGGAAAGTCTAATTGGTAGCAAAAGGATCCTACGGGTTCCTTCAATTTGATCCAATTTAATTTAGATAAAAAAAAAAAACCCCAAATTGGCTTTCCTAAATCACCCGTGGGTGATCCAGAGAGTCAAATTCCGAAATCTTTTGCAAGGGAACGTACCATTACTCCCATACTCCATAAAAATATTAATATAAGAAAACAAAAGCATCCAAGATACATAACAAACTTCCCTTTCAAGATCTCCACGAAAGAAGAGAAGATAAAACTCCCAACAACTATAATTAAAGAGAAGGGTGTAAGAATTCTCACTTCCTTAAACGTTCCCGCAATGATCCGAGTTGCAGAGCACCTTTGAACAGATGGAAACCGCTCTTCTCCTTGGTTTCTCCTCTTCCCACAGCCACAAACATAAAGAAATGCATTTACGGATGAGTTAAAACATAAATAGGGCTTAAAAACCCGAAATTCCGTTTTTGCTCTTAAATAGATAATGGGGTGGGGGTTGGTTCACCCAAATGGCCCAATTTATCATTCATGATTGGACCCCCAAACGGACTCCGAATTCTCTGAGCAAGATACTTTCCAACTCATCTATCTTTGATCCAAAAGTAAAACACAAAAACGAATCATGGATATGGAAAAGTATTACCACCATTCTTCCTACTCTATGAACAATGGTACAAAGGAAAACTGATGATAGGAAAGACACATACTTTTGGTTTGACCCTTGGGTACAAACAACAATAGACCATATGGTAGGTGAACAAAATTTCCTACTATGGCAAAAACAAGCTACGATGAGAGAAGTACACAACAACTACCAGCAAAGAAGCAGGGAACTAAACAATCAAAGCAATACTAACCCACTAACTTCTTCTCTATCTCAGTTAATTCTTTCAATTAACCCATCCCCAACATGGGACTCATGGTTATCTCTATTATGGACAACGGGTGAATTCTTTTCAAAACTAGCAGAAATTGCGTTGTCAAATACAAATAGACCATGACTCACTGCCAACATTCTCCCTTTGGTGGAAGTTTCATTGGAAGCTACCAATACATCCAAAGTTTAAAATATTCTTTTGGCATTTCTTAAATGCAGGATTACCAACAAAGTTGACTCTTTCCAAATGGATAGAAACGAACCCGATATGTGAATTATGCATCAACAAGGAAGAATCAATTTGGCATATTTTCATCTCGTGTGACTAGACAGAGTATTTGCGTAGCAAGAGCTTTGGGACTGCGATCGGAATTCATTAGAAGCACCTCCCTTCTAAACTTATGCAATTCCTTTCTAATCTAATATCATCTTGAAAAACATTATAAAGTCTGGTTTTTTTTTTCTAATTTCATAATCACATATTAATTTATTTGGCTAGCAAGGGATGCAAAAATATATAACAATAAAAATCCCAATCCCTCTCACATACTTGATAATGTAAATAGATGGACTAGGGACTTAAAAATTGTTACCAAAAATCCTGAGTGGACAAATAATGAAATGACATCTCCGACTACTTGTTTTAAATGCTTTTATTTAGCCAGTAATTTTGGAAACTCCGCAATGTTAATGTGTGCAGGTATATCTAATGAACTCAACGGAGATAAATGGAGTGTAGGATTGTTGTGGGATGGAATAATCAAACATGTACAAAAAGAATGGGCTACACCAAGACAACTTTTGAAGCATCTACTAAAAACAACGTGGGAAGTGATACAAAGAGCACAAAAAATGGATGTCTAGCTACAATACATTTGATGTGATTATATAGTAGGAAAAGTCCTCATCACAGGCAAAGAAACCACTCAATTGAGGGAAAAAAGTCCCCCCCCCCCCCCCCCCAAAGTCTACGATTTCTACCAAAGAAGAAAAACATCTATGGTCTTTCTTCTTTTTACTATAAGAATCAAAATTGTACTTCATCAAAATATACAAGAATGAGATTGAATGTTCCTCCTCATTGCATCATCATTCCAATGGAAAGAACTTCTACACTCTATAAAATCAAAGTATGATCAAAGCTAAATAAGATTACTTTTCCCCAATTTTTTTTTTTCCTGATTCCTTTCTTAATCTGATCTCACGCAAGCGTGAGTTCATCTTTTGGCCGTTTCTTCCCTCTCTTCCTTGTTTCTTCCCATGGTAAACCAGGGTGATCCCAAGTTTTTCTCACTCTATTGTTATTATTTTCTTGATAACCTCCCTTCCTCACTTTTGTGAATTGTTCTTTGCTTTACGACGATCATCTGTATCTTTAGTTTTACCACAATTGTTGTCCATTAACTGAGCCTTTTCTACTTGTACATTGCAGAGGAGAAACTATATCTATTAAATATATTTCATATTGAATTTACTAAAAGGATGGCTAAACAATCCATTTGTTAATTAAAAACAGGAAGAGGTAACGATCGATTGATAGATTGTGAAGAGGTAAAGATCCATTACAAAAAGGAAACTAAATCACTTAAGAAAATCAGCATATTAATTAGAAGAAGAAAAAAACTAGATTAGGAAAATAAATAGTCGATGGAAGATAGATGAATTTTTTTTATTTTCTTTTTTGGGTAAAAGGAAGAAGATGCTATTAATTGGGATTTGTTGAATTAGGATTAAAATTCTAGTAAGGGCAACATTATAAAAGTATAAAAAATTAGAGAAAGTGGTTAAGGGTAATACTATAAAGTCATAAGATAGTAAGTGCAATTTAGGAATTATGAATTATATAACCATGACTTAACGGAATCTTCTAATGGAGTGTACTATTGTGCCATTTTTAGAGACATTTTGGGGTGTTTCTACCAATTTGACATATTTTTAGGGTGTCTGTGACTTTTTCTATATATTTTGGGGTGTCTTTGGAATCTTCCCAAAATAAAAAGTATCACTAAAAACAATCGCTCGCCCAAGATGGCAACCGGGTTGGCAAACCCATAGATAACGACCTTGATGGACTCATCGATACGTTACTTTTGCAAGCAGTCAATGGTGAGGACAATCGGCAATGCCATGTTGGTGACAGAACCTTCCTCTAATCGAAAACAATTGAATTGAAGAGTTTGGAGGATCTCAAATTAATTCTCTTAAGAATTCACATGCCACGAAGACGACTAAACCATCCTTCACAACCCACTCAAGATTGACATTGATAGCTTGATTTTGGGGTTCGACATCGCTTCCTTCTTTTTCTTGTTCTTCTGAGACTCCCTAACGAAGAGCTCAACAAGCTTCCCTCCATCTGGCTCAATCAAACCCCAAGAAACATGTAGCCAAAGATGATTCTTCTTGTTCTTGTAGAGAAAATGAAGAGCAAAGGAAGCATTGAAACTGCTGAAATTCAACTGTGTTTATAGAATCTAAGGGCATGAGTGGAAAGGGTTAGAAGAATGTATGAATTGAACAACCATGGATGCCATTGGAGGTGAGACCTGAAGCTAGTTTGCTCTTTTGTTTCTAGTGAGGTAAGAGAAGAAGACTAGATTTTTTTTATTATTTTTTTTCATTTTTAAAAGAGAAGATGACTATTTAGCACTTTAGGATTAATTTTTTCCCTAATCACTATGGGTGGTAATCCAATTTAATACTAAGTAATGTAAATAAGTGATAGAAAATTGGGGTTATTTAGGGATTTTTTAATAAATCAAATATGTCATGTCATCACTTAACTAACAGAGGTTAATGGTAGATGAAATCAATAATTATAAGCAACATCTAAAGTTGGATTATTAATCAAAGAGTAATGTTGGGATTATTAATTATTAATATAATTATATGCCCAAGGGCGAAGTTGGAAATGCACCTTTAGGGCGGTTACAAAATATAAGGTTATATATTTTGGTAACCACCGCATCACTTGAGAGATCACATTATTCGTACGTGAGATTTCCTGAAAGGCGGCTCTCTCTCTCTCTCTCTCTCTCTCTCTCTCCCTCTCCAAGAAACGCAGGAAGGAGAAATTGTTTGAGGATCTTCTTCTCCTTGTTTGGATCTCAATCTTATACCATCCATCCACAAAGCATTTGGGTTGTGGAATACATTTCATTTCCTCGGGATTGTGGAATCAAACCGGTGACGAGTTCGTGGAGGAACGAGGACGTGGAATCAAAAGGGCCATGTCTTCATTGGGTTGGATGATAATAAGAGGAGAACGAAACTTGAGTCTAGGGATGCAACATTCTTGGAGAATGATTTTCCATCTCTTTCAGGAGTTAACAAAAAATCATCGGAATTCTTTGAGATACAAGATAGTGATCTTGTTACTACAAGGATTTAGACTTTGGATAATGAACCTAGGGTTCATCCAGAAGATCCTAGTGGGAGTGCAGATGTGATAGCTACCTTTGTCACACCCCACCCACTGGTCTCGGTTACTCGCCCGACAACCCCTGGGAGTAATCCGTCACAGGATCCACGGTTTTAGTCTATCAACAATAATAAATACAAATAAAGACAATCAAGAACAAGAATAGTTCAATTAATGGATTAAAGGATTACAGGAGTCCAAATACTTCAATAAAATAATCAATGAAAGAATAATAAATCAAAAATGAATACGAGTTCAGCGGAAGCAATTCAAAAAGAATTAAATTATTTTCTTTCCAGTTTCTTTTTCTAAAGCTAAGTAATGTTTCTCATGAATCTTTAGAAAGGGGGTCCTCCAATTCTTCTCCATTCGTTGAGCGAACTATCTAACCACTTTTCTTCTCTGTCCATCAATGGGTGCGATAAGCGCATTCCATGCACTTGCAGGAGCTCCTGCACAAGCTATCTCCATTTCCCATTGTCGGTGTCACATCTTCTTCATACGGGAAGGTTCTTTCATAGGAAACCAATCCATCTTCCGACACATTTCCTCCATCTGCGCAAGCTAATAAAACATATACAAATAAAGGAGTGAGTTCTGGAGAACTCAGTAAGAACAATAACAATTCCCATCCATATATCCAACAAATCAGAAATGCATAAATAATATGAATGAGTTCAAAGTATGAATGATACTATGATTCTAACTATGCAAGTCTCTAACAGCTGACATGCTTTAAGATATACACCAGCCCTCCTCTGGGTAAGTCTAGTCACTCTGATTCGACAAGGACTGGTTACCTCTGTAGGGATCCTGGGTAAAATGGAAGGACCACACCTGGCTCTCAAACCATGGATGGGGTTAAGTCAACACTCTCTCACCACGAACATTGGCAATGAGTACTGGCGCATGTCGGGGTTTCTAATCCAATGCAAGGTCATACAGGTAACATGTCTACATGAAGTCCAGATACATCCCCTATGGCACCAACCAACTTGGTTCAGTATCCTTCACAACCTAGAAATGAGAATCCTCACGAACTGGCTACTGCTGTTGGACTCCATTCCATAACCCTATGGTCATCCACATATTGTTGGGGCGGAATGCTCTCATGACTCCTCACGACACCCGGTTCGTTCGTTGAACGTCCATGAGCCCAACCCTAACATATGCAACCCTACCATTTATATAACCAACAGTAGACCAACGTCACATCACTATCATCACGGCTCATCCGGTTTCAATCCCCCTACCGAAAGGGTAGTAGCATGTGGGGTACCTAGCCATGCAATTCTAGACTCTACCTAAGAATGTCATCCAATAGTTATGACAGTGTTGGAGACATCAGCAGGCATGTGTCCCATTCCACAGCCTTCTGATATCCCAAGCTAAGATATCCCAAAGGAATACCTCATCCATCAGAACCACATACTAACCATCACCAGTATATCACATTCATAACCAACAAAGTATATATATAAACAAGATAAACAGCAGTAATATAACAAGATCAGCATGTAGAACATGATTACAACAACATATAAAAGGAAAGGCTAATACTAATAGACACTGGACTAGCATGTTCAAGTCTATTCATAAAGATATGATTGTATGCCCTTACCTCCATATCAGTAATTCGTCGGTAAAAAGAAATATGTAAACAATTATAAAACTTTCTCTTCAAACAAAGAACACCTATACACAGGGTTACAATAATGTATAAGTCAATTGAATCAAATCGGATCAAAACCAAAAGCTAATTGGTCATTGTGTACCAGCCAGTCGCTCGTGCTGGTCGCTTAAGTTGAATGACCGCCACTAGTGACTGCCCCAAAAACAGAGAGTTTCAATCCGAAACTCAGGCTTCTGATCATCCGTTTTCAATCCGAATTTTGGATGATTGTAGTCCAAATCTCAAATCTATTACTCCCATAACCACTGGGTGACAAGAAACCTAACAAACATCATAATTGGATTATCCACAAACCTTCCCTTGATCAGATCAGCCCTTTTTACGAAAGTAGGGTTTTGTTTTCGGATCTAATCTCACCAAGATTAACAAAAAGGTAGGCGATGCAATAGAAGGATCAAGAACAACCAAAGATGAATACTAATCTACTTTATTCATAGCAAGAGGTGAAACATAAGTGAACAGGGAACCACTTACCTCAACTGGATTGACTAACTAACAGTAGAACCTTTTGGGACTCCAACGGCACTTCAGATCTGCTTTCGACACTTCTCCACAGCCGTCTAACCTCCAAAAACGGTAACCACGAATAAAATATTCATAAAATAGGCGAGGGTTACTATTTATAGAAGTCAGGGGCAAAATAGGGCAAAACCCCGAAATTAGAACCAGGCGGTCGCTTGGTTCAATCGACCGCCACTAGCAACCGCCCACATGTATTCTGCCATACAAGGGTGCTTTTGCTAGGGGGTTGATGTCCAAGTACAACCTAGCCCTAAAGAAGCGATGGGGGAGATCTTACCCTCATTCCGGACATCTCCAAACATCATTTGCCCTCCAAAAGTCAAACTACCAAGCAAGGCAAGCTCTTCAAACAGAGAATCCAGATCCATGGGTTCAGGGTATGGATCATGGACTTTTATCTGAACACTCCACAAATTTACCCGACTAGACCTTCGGGTTCTCAAACCTGCAATACGGATCCCGGGTTAGAAATACCGGGGTTGTTACTGTGAAACCCAGCCCTAACCTTGACCCAGAAACCCTGTTGTTTGTAGGTCCGACAACCTGAAGTAAAGCAAGAAGTCAGCTATGGGCCATCCCAATGGAAGACTTGGTGGCTGGCTTAGAATCCAAGAGTGTTGATGTCAGTGTTCCATTTATGGAAATTGCACCCTGATGAAGATGGAATTAGTTGATGGACTTGGAGTGCTCTCTGTCATGGTTCGAAGGCATTTCTACCTACTAGGTAAGTCACATGGTGTGTGTGTAAAACCCCTTTATGTTTGGATTTGATCTGAGCCTTCAATTCCCTGTTTTGGATTTGCTATTCTGATTGGTCGACTCATTGGTCGACTGGACCAGTCAACCAATCCAATCAACCAATGGGATCTGATTTTGCTAATTAGGTCTTTGCTTGCTCTATTTAAGTCCAATCTGGAGTCTACTTCGAATTTTCTGCCTCCAAACTCTTTGGAACGTACCGAGCCCTCTGCAAGTCATCTCCCTTGCGTCCTTGGTGATTATCTTAACGGATCTTCGTCAAAACTCATGCTTTTACACAAAAAGGTATGTGATCATCCTCTTCTATGTTTCATCTTTGATTCTTCATTACTTTCCTTTTCTGATTGAGGACAGTAGTAGTGATGTTGTATCTCTATTGCAACTATCACTGATCGTGTCACTAACCAATCAAAAATAAAATCCTATACTAATCTAGCAAGCAGAAAGTACGGGGTCGAACTATGGGGAACTAAAAGGCTAAGTTACTAAGATTGAATTTAACAAAACTAAATTTAAACTAAATCTATTAATTAATGCAAAAACTTAAACTATGAATATGTGAAGATCTTTGGGATTTCGAATCCCCAATGCTTTTCTTTAACCGATATAACTCTACACTTCAAAGCAAATTAGGGATGGTCTTCCTAGGTATGCCTTATCTTCGCAAGACTATCGTCCTTCGCGGAAGCTTGGCACGCTTAGTTCGCTGAGTTATAAAACATCTTTGGCCAAACTCAAACACAATAAACTAGAAGAGATAGAACAACCAAATTAATGAAATAAGCATAGTTCATCTACATCCCAAAGAAAAGAACTAGCTACTCATTATCATAAAGTTCATAAGAAAAATAAAGATGAAACATAGGGGGGGGGGAGAGAGAGAGAGATGTGGTCTTCTTCTTCAGCAATGAGAGAGATAAGAGCCGCATTCGCCGTCTTCTTTTCTGTGGTTAGCTTCTCTTTTATGTCTCCCGCACACAATGAATCCCCTCTCTTTACCAGTCGATTTGACCTTTATTCTTTCGGAATTTGGAAAAAATCAAAACTGAAAAGTTGTAGATATTTTCAATATCGTTCTATAGCATCTTGAATCATCGAAATCCAAGCTCGTACAAGAGAGATATGCCCAAAATACTGAAGGTAGGTCTGTTTACCCGATTTTCAGATTTATTACCAATTTTGTTCCTTAGACCTCCACCTATTTCCAATTTGGCTAAGATCTCACTTTTCATGATTTCTTGAGCAGCAAGATTGAATGCCATGATTTAAAATCCACCAATATCTTATATATTTACCAACTTTACTCCAAATTATCTCTAATATCCAAAATCTCCTTATTCCTGAAAAATACACAAAAATACTCAATTAGCTCTCTTTAATTAAATAAGTATGGGGAATTAAATCAAATAAATAATGGTAAATGCATGCTTATCAATCACTATACTCTTTCCCTCTCTTTTCCTAAGGATCTAGAGCTTGGTGGATGATCTTCATCAAGATCATCACTCGCTTTTGAAGGAAAGCTTGTATTCATTCTCTTTCCTTATTTAAATTGATGTTCTTCAGCCTTAGCTATATTTCTTTTGAGAATCTATGCATATGCTATTCATGAATCCTTTGTCATATTAGTAATCCATCATCCTATTGTTCTTGTCCATGATTTTTACTAAGAATTCTTCAAGAACCATGATTGATCTAATTATGGTAACTTTTTGTTTCCTAATTTGTAACTTGAAGACTTGATTTGATTAGTGTTTTGGAGTCCTCTATATACTAGTATACTGCCATTGTAGTTTCCCCCCTTATTTAGTACCCTTTTGAACCACCAAATTCGGTTTCATATTCTAAAACTCTGATTTTTGAAGGCCACTGTCTCTATTGGTTGACTCATTGGTCGACTGAGGCAGTAGACCAATCCAATCGACCAATGAGTACAGCAACCTCATATTTGGTTTGTTTTGGATGTTTTGATATCTTTCCTAATATGTTATATATACTTGTTTAGGACTTTCTTCCCAAGTTTAGTCAAGGTCTTACTTGATTCCCCAAGATCCTTTGCGAGTTATATAAGGTAAGGATGGTTATTTCCTTAATTACATAGATTGCATTATCTAGTTTCTATATTTGAATCTTTGGTTTATTTCTTAATTAGATTCTTATAATGATATACTACTGATGCAACTACCTTAATTACAGTAGCATTACTTGGTTATACTAAATTGATTCATGTGTGATTTACTTACCAAATATATGCAAGTTGGATGTTATTATTGATTTCTCTCCATATAAGAAGTTACCATAGATGTGATATTATGGATTTATGTTTGTGTATGATTAAGTATGGTTTGGAAAGGAGAGGTGTCCTCTTGACACTTCTGTCCTTGGACAACTACGGGAATAATATGGGATGTTTTCGGAGATGCCCTTTGGACACCTTCCTAAACTGTTGGATGACATATTTAGGACTGTCTAGTAGTGTTTGGCTAGGATGTCCCGTTATGTCAGACCCTAATCGGAGGGGTATTGAGACCGAACGACCTATGGTAGCAATGGGGATTCATGGGCGCTCAAGACTGGTAACCAACCCATGAGAGGACAGGAATCACATTGTGGGGACCATTTATCGGTAGGGTTGCATATGGATAGACTTGGGCTCACGGGCGCTCAAGACTGGTAACCAACTCGTGAGGGGACGTGAGAGCTTCCCGTTTACCATATGTGGATGACCTATAGGGTTGATGAGTCCGTAGTCAGGGACTATGAGGACTCTAGTGTGAAGGATACCGAAAAGGATCACCAGGGGCGAGGAATGGACGTATCTGGATCTTACTTGATGTAACTAAGTAGGAGACTTGCATTTGGCTAGGCTTTGACCCTGACATGCTCTGGTACTTAGACCAATGGGGATGTGAGAGAGTAGTGACTTAACCCCCAGCCATGGAATGTCCCGAGGGATGCCGAACCCACTACCAAAAAGCGTTGTGTGATGAGACATTCCTAAAGAAGTACGGTGCTATGACTTAAAGCATGTCTGCCAATAGAGACCAGCATACATAGAATTAGAATCATATTGCATCATGTGTTTCATATCATATAGCATTTTACTTTGCTTTGAAATCCTGCCATTTATATTGTTATGGATTAACTGCCTTACTGGGTTTCTTTGAAACTCATTCCTTTTGTGCAATGTTTTGTTAGATTACTCTACAGGTAGTAATGACTATGAAAGTCAATATGAGGAAGCACAAACTGAAGAGGCGTACTTCACGCAAGGTGCTGACAACCATGAAGATTACATTGAGGATCCCTCAAGTGGTTTTGCTTGTTACTAGGATTAGCCCTACTGTGGAGTGGGAACGCCTGAGCGTCATTGATGAAGTCTATGTTTATGAAGACATTCTTTATAAGATAGAATAGACTTTAGTTTAGTTTGTTATATCTTTCTTTCTTATCTTAGAACCAGATGTAACCTTTCTTTTGACTTGCAACCTACTTTCCGCTGGTTGTAGAGTGGGATTTCGCCTCACCTTACTTATTGATTTAGACATTTTGGTTGTCTTTCATACTCTGATGATATATGATTTATTCTTTCCTTATTTGAATCTTTTGGAATATACTTTGTACATTGATTATTTATGTTCATGATTATGTTATTGTCTATGTGGGAGGTTGATTACCTCGATACTTAATCTTTGGGGCTATGGATCACACACTCGGGTATGCCAGGTAGGGTACCGGCTAGGTGGATGTGACAATTACAATCTTAGAGGGTGAGCAGTCTAACATGCACTTGCGCCGTACTAAGCGCGGGCTAAGGATGAAGTCTACATGGTAACTCCTAAGGAGACTAACTATGAGATGACTCCAGTCAATGAGCATGAACCGAAGAGTGTGTGGGAAGCTCTTGTGGGGACAAGCTCAAAGGAATGGTTGAAAGCAATAGAGGAAGAGTTGGAGTCGATGAAAGTTAATCATGTCTAGGACTTGGTTGACTTACCGCTGGGTCGAAAGGCAATTGGGAACAAGTGGGTTCTCAAGACCAAGAGAAAGGCGGATGGATCTGTTGAGAGATTCAAGGCTTGTTTAGTGGCTAAGGGCTGCACCCAATGAGAGGGCGTTGATTATAAGAAACTTTTTCCCCTGTGGTTAGGTTTGCCTCCTTCTGCCTCATACTAGCCATTGTTGCTTAGTTGGACTTGGAGCTTTATCAAATGGATGTAAAAAATGCTTTTCTCAAAGGAGAACTTGAGGATGAGATCTATATGGATCAACCTCAAGGCTTTGAAGCTAATGGACTAGAGCGCAAAGTGTGCAAGCTCAAGAAGTCCATATATGGCTTAAAGCAAGCATCTAGACAGTGGAATGTGCGCTTCCACCAAACTATGATGGAAAATCGTATTTTATGCTTGAGGACGACTATTGTGTTTACACCAAGAGATCTGATGGTAATCATGTCATTCTGACACTGTACGTAGATGACATACTCATGGCTAGCAATAGCAAGGAGCTATTGGAAACCATTAATAAAATGGTTGTCCTCCGTCTTTGATATGAAGGACATGGGTGAAGCAAGCTATGTGCTTCGTGTCAAGATTGTCAGAAATAGGAAAAAGAGAATACTAGGTTTATCTCAAGAGACCTATATTGAGAACGTCTTGACTAAATACCAGATGCACAATTGCAAACCAATTGATACTCCAGTGGAGAAGGGTTTGCATTTGAGCATTGATATGGATCCTAAGACTCCTGAGGAGAAAACCAAGATGGAAAGAGTTTCATATTGTAGTGCAGTGAGTAGCCTTATGTATTCTATGATGTGTATTAGGCCGGATATTTGTTATGCAGTGGTTTTGGTTAGTCAGTACCAATCAAACCCAGGCATATAGCACTGAAAGCAGTCAAGAGGATATTGAGATATCTTAGAGGAATGATTAACTACATGTTGTGTTACCAAGGATCGGATTTGCGGTTAGTTGGCTATAGCGATGCTGACTAGGCTAGAGACATTGATGAGCGCAAATCAACCTCTGGAATGCTTTCTTGCTGAATGGCGGGGTCATTTCGTGGAGTAGCAAGAAGCAGACTTGTATATCACTCTTGACCATGGAAGCAGAGTATGTGGCATGCTCAGTTGCAGTTCAAAAGGCTGTTTGGTTGAGGGGATTTCTACGACATACTTGTTTTGTTGTTGACATCCAAAGAGGCTGCCCTTGTCTACTATGATAGTACGACATCTCTTAGTTATGTCAAGGACCCCAAGTATCATGGGAAGACCAAACATCTACAATTAAGATATCATTTTGTTAGAGACATTATATCAAGGAAGAAAGTTGTACTTAAGCACATATCTACTAGTCAGATGGTAGCTGACCCCCATACCAAACCAATAGCCAAGGATGTTTTTATTTCTCATGTAAATCCTTGGGCTTGTGTAGATTGTGACTTAATTTTTGTACTGAAACTTCCTTATTATTGAGTAATATGAATTCATTCTAGCATTTATTTTTCACTTTCTATGTGATTGTGTTCTTATAGCGTAAAACAAGATATATCAATAGATAAGAAAATGGCTCACTCACACGAGCATTCGCCTCTGGCGCGTTGGAGGCGAGCAGAGATGAGACGGATTGTGAATGACTTTGTGTAGGTGAATTCATAATCATAATGTCGCATTGATTTGGAATCAAGATGAGTTTCTCTATTGTAAAGAGAATTGACATGAATGTTCATACTATTTATGTTGCCTACAGGAGCCAAGTGCGAGTACTTTATGTGGCACTAGGGTGGCGATAATAAAGAAACTCGGGTTAGGCGTAAGAGGTTGCAATTAGGCTAAGACCTGTATGGTGTTAAGAGGGACATACATAGTATTATGTATAGAATGCTCCACCATAACACGCATATCATACTATGTGTGCTTAGTGATCATTGGAAATGAGAGGATGGATCCCTGCTCCTTTCATTGTGTGAGTCCTGGACCTTATGGTCCATTAGAGTCCTTAGTGACTTTCGATGACATCATGAAACGAAGGGTTGATGTGGCTACTTTGGGGTGTTAACTATGGTCATGATTGATTCGACCTAATGGGGCATTACTGGGAAAGGAGTCAATCCCAAGTGTAGTGATGGTCTAGAGCGAAAGGAAATGTTTGATTGAACTGCACCCTAAAAGTATTTGCTGGCGCCAACTGTATGTGTTACAGTAGTGAACATTTTAAGGACAAGAAGTTGATCTCTCAGAGGGATCAAGATACCTTTAGTCTGATGAGTTTGAATAAACCTAGGACATTGTTGTATACTAATGCTTATTTGATGTGTTTCTTTGAGTGATGTGCCATTTTGGCCTTCTTGGAAGGTTTCTAGTTTGGGGCTTATGCGTGCAGGTATATCACCGGTCGCACAACCCATTTGCCGGTATGACTTGTGGATGTTGGTGTCAAGGATACAAGAGGTCTATGTATTTGGGATACATTGCAGAGAGATCAAAATATGTATATCTGATATATACATGTGTGTCTGGGACACACTGTTACAAAGAGATTAACACTTGCCTTTGTGCAAGTGGGAGATGTTAGGATTTATTAATTATTTGGGATAATTACTGTTGCCCCCTTATACTTGGTTTTATTATTAATCAAACCTCCTTCTTTATGAAATTACTATTACCCCCTCACTTCTAACGGTGTTAAGTGGCTGTTAACATCAAATATGAAATGTCAATTTGGCCCTTCATTAAAATTAAAAAGTCAAAAATATGGCATTACCCTCATTTATACGAACTATATTGAATGTCAATTATATTCTTAAAATCTTATATTTTAGAATTAATTTTTGATTTGGTGGGACCACATACTTATGGTTGTTGAAACTCTTACATTCTACTTAAATTTTTCATAATCATAATGATGGAAGTTTTACAAACAAATTAGCATATAAGATGCTAATTGATAGGAAATTTGGTAACATACATACTAGTCAACATATATTAGGTGATTTTCAATTTCCAACTTTGAATTAAATTTGAAAATTTTTAATTTCTATTTTAAGTTTTATTTAACTACATCTTTCCTTTATTTGGTGATTTCTTTTTTTTTTTTTAAATCACATCTTTCCTTTATTCGGTGGTTTCTTTTTAAAAGGGAAAAGTTAATTTATGTTATAAAATAAAGAGAAAATATAGAATGCAAAGAAGAAAGACAAGATGAGTTCAATCAGAACTAGTCTATTCAGTTGAGTGCATTACATATTTATAGTAGAAGGAACATCTACTCTGATATGGAAATATCAGTCTATAAAGAAATACAATATATGATTTTTACACACAATAAGATATTCTTGATATGGAAAGATAGATTGTCACCCAAGATAGAAGGTGCATAGAATGGAAATATTGATTGCCAATATTGTGTAATAAGATGGTTGTGATCTTCACCAATATTGCATCTTGAGGTAGTTGAGATTTTCAATTGGAAGTACAATCTCTTTGAGATCTAGTTGTATATAGATCAGATAAAAATCTTGTATCTGCATAACAAGTAAGTTGATGTCCACATTCATAAAATAATATCATGTCAATAATTTCTCGAATATACTAAAATATATGTTTTATAACATTTCAGTGTCTTTGTATTGGAGAAGAGATAAATCTTACTAATACACTTATAGAAAATGCTACATCCAATTGTATATTATTAGCAAGATACATTAACGCCCCAATTGCACTTAGATATGGTACTTCAAGATCAATAAGTTCTTCATATTTTCATGGGGTTGAAATGAATATTTTATTTATGTTAAACGATCTTACAACCATTGGGGTACTCAATGGATATATTTTATTCATGTAAAATCGCTTCAAAACCTTCTCTATAGAAGTTAATTGATGAACGAATATTCTATTCGTCAAATGATCAATACTTTGTCTCTCAAAGATCTTTCATTTCAAATTCTTTCTTCAAATGGTATACTGCTTTTGGAAGCTCTTCAGGAGTTCCAGTGATATTTAAATCATCATCATATATACTTACTAAAATTAGATCCATATCCTTTAATAAAGGCACAGTAATAAATTAGATCATTTTTATACTTTTTATTTAGTAGATATCCACTAAAGAGATTATACCATATATGCATTGATAATCTTTGAAGCCTTATTGAACAAACTTCCTAGGAATTTTTATGTGCTTCAGGTATTTTGAATCCTTTAGAGATTTTCATATATATTTCACACTCGAGTGAGCCATATAAATAGGCTGTAATAATATCCATTAGACGCATGTCAAAATTTTCATATATTGCCAGATTAATAAGATATCTGAAGGTAATTGCATCCACCACAAGAGAACATGTTTCCATGTAATCAATGCTAGGCATCTGCGAAAATTCTTGTGCCATAATTCATGCTTTATATATCACGATTTCAATCATTTTCTCATTTCATTTTTCATAGAAAACTCAATTGTACTCCACTAGCTTTATACCTTCAGATGTTGGACTATAGATCCAAAAACTTCATTTTTCAAGCGAATTCAATTCTACTTGAATTGCGTCTCTATGTTTTGACCAATCATTTCTTAATTTATATTCATCAACAAATTTATGTTCAAGATCCTCGTCTTGTTGTATTATTTCAACAATAACATAATATGCAAAAATATTGTCGACAACTTTATTTTTTCGGTTCCATCTTTTTCCTGCAACGACATAACTAATTGAGATCTCTTCATTATTTTCAGGTATCTGAACCTCTTCTGGGGTTTTATAGGAAGTTATGTCTTCAGGATTTATCATAATCAATTGTCTCCATATTATGATCATCTTGATCATTTGCTCCTTTCCTTTTCTAGGATTTTATCCTTGGAACCGATTGATCTTCCACGTTTTAAACGTGGTTTAATTTTATTTGCACTGATAGATTGTCCTGCTGGGACATCAATTCTAATTGGAGCATTTACAGCTGGAATATGAGATTTAGTAACTCTTAGCAGGTCATTAAATCTGACAGTTGATTTATAATATTTATTGCATTATCCTTTGAACTTCAAGTTCACAATGCTCAGTGCGAGGATCTAATGAGATAATGATAATGCATACAATCAATCTCTTTTGCCAACTGTTTATTCTCTCCCCCTCATATTGGGAAAACTAATTCATTAAATAAATCTCCTATCATTGGCAATATATTGAATTATATAAGGAGATTCATATCCAACATATATTCCCAACTTTATTTGGAAACTCATATTTGTGCGCTGTGGTGGAGCAATTAGAATATAAGCTGCAAATCCAAAAACTTTTAAGATGATAAATATTTTGCTTCTGACCATAAGCCAATTGTAATAGGGAGAATTTATGACAACATTTTTTGCCTTATGCGTACAAATGATGCTTTGTTCTCATAAACAATAGTTTAGCTATTAATTGGAGTCATTTAATAAATAATTTTACCAAACCATTTTGGATATAAACATGAGTAATAAGCTATTCAGCTGTGATCTCAGTTGTTATATAATAATCATAAAGCCTGAGATATAAATTCACCAGCATTATCAAGACAAACTGTCTTTATTTTATAATCCATAAATTATGCTCTTAATCTCATTATTTGAGCAAACAATCTCGCAAACACCAAATTGCGAGTTCATAATGAACATACATGTGACTACTTTATAGATGAATCTACTAAAATCATATATTATCTGAATGGTCCACATGATGGGTGAATGAGCCCATATATTTCACCCTGTATACGTTTCAAAGACGTAGAATGTTCAATCTCAACTTTAGCTGGTCAATATCTAATCATAAATTTCTCTTGAGAACAAGCAACACAAGAAAATTCATTTAATTGAAGAATCTTCTGGTTCTTCAATGGATGACAATTTAATTTTCAATAATTTTTCGTATCATACTTGATCCGGGATTGTCCAACCGATCATGCCAAATAATAAAATTATTGGAATCAATGTTCATTTGATTTACCCAAGCATGTGTTTCAACCATGCGATATTCGTGTAGTACAAATTGAGATAAAATATTTAATACCTTTGTATAGATATTTACTTTTACCATTATTTGTAGTCTCAATTTGATAATCATTTTGGCTATATAGCTTAAAAACTTAGTAAATTTCTTTGAGACTTACTACAAAATAATGAATTATTCATAGCCAATTTTATCTCCCAAATAATAATAGATTAGCTCTTTTGGAGCTTCCAATCAATATTGTACTACCGATTTTTATATGAACATTGGCTTCCACATCATCAAATAAGAGAAATATGTATATTTTTCTCTCAGTATAATTTGCGTCACAGCATATAAGAGAATATTCACATTCTTCATCAAAATGAAACAAAATATATCAAAAGATATATAGAAAGCCAATAAAAAAAATTATAGAAGAAAAATATTAAATTTAAGATAAATTAACATATGAAATGAGATTTGAAGAGAAAATAATTACAAACTAATATAATATTATTTTTATTTTTATATGAACTTGACTAGTATAATCAAATCTTCAACTATTATCTTCAAAGAAGTTTGCAGCATCTAGATGTGTAGTATCTGTGAGACCATCAAAATCATTTCTTTTATAGGCAAAAATTGCTCAAGTATCATGATTTTGGAAAATCCAATTTATCTCCACATTATTTTTATTTCTTTAATTAAGGCTTGACAAAGCTTAATTAAATATTGTGGAGTATAACAGATACATGTCTAATAGCTTTCATACCACAATGGTAACAAATATTATCTTCACTTCTTGAATTGTTACTTTGAGAATCCTTATTATTCTTTTATTTATTTCCAAATAATGACGGTAATCTTTTGCCTCATCCTTTTCCACAGTCATGATCATAATTTTAATTTTTCCTTCTTTCAAGCATATCATGAATTGCTGCATTCACTTCAGGGAATGGAACAGAACCAATAAGATGAGCTTCATGACTTTTCATTAATAGTCCATTATTTTACTTAGCCACAAATAGGCATGATATCATTCAGAGTATTTCTTAAAACTCCTTTTACAATATTGTTATTGTAACAACAAATCTGAAACTTGAAAATTTGCTGGCATATTTTCATCAATAATATTTTCTCCTTATAATTTCAATAGAGAATTAATTTCAAAAATTACAGAACTGTATTTATTTACAGTTTCAAATCTTGCAACTTCAAGTGCATCTACAGAACTGTATTCATTTACAGTTTCAAATCTTGCACCTTCATGTGCATCTACAGAACTGTATTCATTTACAGTTTCAAATCTTGCAACTTCAAGTGCATCTGCAAAACTGTATTCATTTACAGTTTCAAATCTTGCAACTTCATGTGCATCTGCAGAACTGTATTCATTTACAGTTTTAAATCTTGCAACTTCAGGTGCATTTAATAATATTTGCGGTGCAAAGCTAGCAACCACTATATACAATAAATAAATCAATTGTTAATGACAAATCACAATTGTTAAGAAAATCTAATATCTTATTATTTGTTTGATTCTTAGATTCAATAAAACACATACATTTTTATCATGATGCACTTACATTTCAAGATGGACAAGGTAAACTCCATTGTTTACAAAAACGTGCGAGGAAGTCCATCATTCTTTTTACTTTGGAATAGAAAACATAATGATACATAGTTTGCTGTCTTTCTTCTCAAAACGCAATACTTCGAGCGGAGTCGTTCACAATTACTTCGAGCGGAATCGTGCTGATAACGTGTTATAAAATAAAGAGAAAATATAGAATACAAAGAAGAAAGACAAGATGAGTTCAATTAGAACTTGTCCATTCAGTTGAGTGCATTACATATTTATAGTAGAAGGAACATCTACTCTGATATGGAAATATCAGAGTCTACAAAGAAATACAATATATGATTCTTACACACAATAAGATATTCTTGATATGGAAAGATAGATTGTTACCCAAGATAGAAGGTGCATAGAATGGAAATATTGACTGCTAACATTATGTAATGAGGTGGTTGTGATCTTCACCAATATTGCATCTTGAGGTAGTTGAGATCTTCAATTGGAAGTACAATCTCTTTGGGATAATGGACATCCATAATAAATATTATTTATAACAATTTAAAGTTAATTTTTTCTCATAGTTAATTAAGGGTAGTATTATAACTTGACAAAAGAGTAAATAAGTAGAAAGATAATTGCAAGGTTATTTTTGAGATTTTGAAAAAACATATAGATGCCACATCATTAGTAAACTAACAATGCTTAATAGTAGGGGGCATTAGTAATTGTAGACAAAGTTAAAGGTTGGATTAGTAATTTTAAAAAGTACAGGGGATAAAGTATTAATAAAATCGAAGTACAAGGGAGCAACAATAATTATCCCTAATTATTAATATAATTATAAGCCCAAGGGCAAAGTTGGAAACTCACCTTTAGGGTGGTTACAAAATATAGGGTTATATATTTTGATAACCACCGCATCACTTGAGAGATCACATTATTCATTCGTGAGATTTCCTGAAAGGAGGCTCCCTCTCTCTCTCTCCCTCTCTCTAAGAAACACAGGAAGGAGAAATTGTTCGAGGATCTTCTTCTCCTTGCTTTGGATCTCAATTTTATATCATCCATCCACAAAGCATTGGGGTTGTGGAATACATTCTCTTTCCTCGTGATTGTGGAATCAAACCAGTGACGAGTTCATGGAGGAACGAGGATGTGAAATCAAAATTAACTTCCGCTGCTATAATTCTATTTTGGGAAAGCAAATCTAGGTAAGGATCTTTCCCCTTCAATTGTCGAATAGAGATATATGGAATTTTACCAACAAGTATAATGAATAAAATAATAATATTGTACAATATAGCCAATATGTATATATAGTACGAAGGGCAATAGTAACTATCTCATAAAATAGTTCTCTCTCTTATATACAGTTAAAAAAAAAGACACTAATGTATGTAGCGTCCATACTCGCAAGTGCATGAGGTCGTGCAAGTAATAAAGAGATAAGAGGGATATCGTTCCCATGAGGGTCGAAAAAGGTAAAAATTATGTACTAGCTTCAAGAACACCTATAATTTTCTAGTTAAACAAATTATGAAAGATTAACTAAACTATTGATTAAATTAACAAAACAAGAATGAAATAACTAAATTGCTAACGAAAACTCAATGAAAGAAATTACTAGGGATTCGATTTCACCAAACATGATATAGATTATTGATCTATTCCCCCCTTCTCATATAACCAATATAATCTCCACTATCGTCGACGGAGATTCCTTCATTAGGTTTCTTCATCTATTATGCCTAAGGATTCCTAACATATTAAACCCCCTACCTGTTATGCTTAAAAGATCAATTTAATATGTCTCATTAAACACAAGAAACTCATAAATAAGTCGAACAAACCATCTAACCTATTATGCTTTAGATATAATTTGTCATTATTTAATCCTAGGTCTAGCATGCATTTATCATTGTTACATGATCAAAAATATACCATGAGATTCATGAAATATTGATAAGACATTCAGACATTAAGAACAAAATTGAAGAAAACAAGATGGAGAATTGAATTATATGAAAAGGAAATATAATCAATAATTATCTCATGTAAGGATCCATCAAACCTTAGCAAAGAAACTTAGAACATTATAGAAGAAGAAAAAGAAGAAATAGTTAAGGGAAACATCATTCTAAGTTTGAAGAAGTAGAAATTCTAGCAACTCCAAAATTCGTCCCAAAGCAGCTCCTCTTCAAATTCGTCCTCTGCAATTCTCTAGAGGCAAAAATATTTTCTATTGCTGGAGTGTGCTTCCCTTTTATAGAGTGATTTCCTAAATTACATGGGATATGATTCTGACATAGTTTGAAACAAACTTTGATTTCCTAATCTGGCTCAACCAAGAAGTTCGTTTGTTTAGGTGGCATACATATCGCGTTGATTTTGAGAGCTAAAACAATCCCACCGTTGGATTTAAATATCAAAAAGTCGTGAAGCTCCACTCCAAAAATCAGCTCGATCATACGTCAAACGACCATCCAATGAAGGAATTGATCGAAAGTCAACATAGCACACCCAAAAACGGGATTCTTCTTTCTTTCTTTGAATAGGATTCTTCTTCCTCTTTTTCTCTTCTTTGATCAACCTTCAAACTCTACTAATTGCTCCAAGCAAATCTTTGTTGTTAAAGAGTCCAAGTACTAAGATGATTCACTGCAAGCATAGATAAATTTAAATAAAGATTTACCAGGGTAAATATATATTACCAAAATTACTTAAATTTGGGAAGAGTGCATCTTATACTTATTTGCATGCAATATTAGGGTAAAATGATACAAAACAAGTGCAAATACATGAAAATGTATCCAGGTAATTACTCAAAATAGTATGTATAAAATAAACTTATCAATGTAGCAAAGGAAAGGTACCAAAATTTATGCAACCTTCTTTTTAACTTGTTTTAGAGTTTATCTAGACATGTATCGAGTCATCCTGAAAAAACATGTATGGAGTCATGGTTCAAATGTTTAGCGCTTTCATAGTAGGGGTGAAATCTTTGGATTTCACCTCATACCCATAAATATATAGATTCACGTTTTTAGTGTAAAAAAGATGAATTCCTAGATTTCATGAATCTAGGGATTCACACAACCAAACAGGTATAAATCTCTCATTTGTGAATCTAGAGATTTCAAATCTTTGGGTTCATGTAACCTAACAGACCCTAAATGAATCACATAATTACACGGTCCTTAATTAATTTGGACCAAGCAGTCAATATGGGCCCGTCAGCTACTGCAAGCAGCACATTTAATTATACTACTCCAAACAAAATCCGACACTTTTACCAAACAAAAGAATTATATTCAAACACAAAACATTAACTCGAGGGATTACTACAACGAAAGACCTTGTGTGCAATGATGCTCGAATCCACTTTCTGTCCTAGGTTACAGTCATACTAATCCCATTTGGGTGAACACGGGTGGATTGTGATAGTGCTTATTTTTTCTTCATAAAAAATTTGTCCACTTAACACGTCACATTAATATTAAAACCAAATTTTTGGTTATTCTTTTTTAAATATTCAAATATATAAAAGCAAAGAGTTGTCAATTATCTATAGATTAATTAAAAATTAATAAATAATACAATGTTTTTTTAATTTGGTATTGAGCCACGAGTAAATCAAGAGGCCAAGAAGTGTTTTGTGGAGTGTCAAGATCCTCTACATATGAGGATTGAGGATTGTACTCCCTTCATACCTCTCCATCACATATTTAGGAGAGGGCTCACCTCTTGTCCACCTTGTTAATGCTCACAGATGGGCTCCTCCTCACCTCTCCTCTATTCCCTGCCATTGAAGGTGGTCCTAGGGGACTGGAGGGTGGATAATGTCCCCACGAGGGGAATTGGTTGGGACCTTTTTTCGTTCAAGCCTTCGGCTGGTTACTTGCTCTCCAAGCTATGAGGCTTGGGATGCTCTGGTACTTCTTTTCATAGCTTTTGTGATGCTCATTTTTCCAAACAGTCTCAAAAATGTTGGGTCCAAAATCAAATCTTAGGTTGAACCTAGGCTCATCCAATATATGTTCACATAAACAAAAATGAGAGTGAGCTGAGAGCAACGTCAAATAGCCACCTCTAACAATCAAGTCTGAAGATGAATGCAACACTCCCCAAGAAAGTTGGGTGTCAAGTGCTTTGAACTAATAAGTTGCAGAGGAAAGAGAGGATACTAAGCAAACACGAGATGCCGTTAGTTGATTTCAATCACCTTCGACTAAGGTAGGTTGAGGGTTTATATAAAGTGACCAAGATTGGACATCCATTGGATCTTCCATGTAGGGGTATAAATGGATCGGATAGTGGTAATACCATAGCCGCATCCTATTATATTCGAACGGAATCGGATAACATCCTATCGGTTTTCAGACAGTTTCAATCGGATCAGATGACAATCAGATAATTATTTTCTTAAGTAGATTTTTCTAAATGACCATGTGTACAGATTGAATATAGGTTTTCGACTACCTGTTGACATTTTTACAATTTTATTTGTGAGGATAGGTTTGAAATTTAAGAATATATCAACTTTGGTAGTTATTTTAGTAGAAAGTCTATTACAATAGTCACATATCTCAAGTAAAAATATTTTAAAATCAAGAAAAATAAATCCAAATGAGTAACTTAATCGGATAATTTTATCGGATGGATAATAGGTAAGAAAGGGGCAATACCATATCCACATCCTATTAGTAATTGGACGGATTTGGATACCGCTAAACAGATGCAGATGCGAATTCATGAGCAAATTTTGATTATCCATTTACACCCCTACTTCCATGCTAGTGTTGATCTTATGACATGTCAGACTTGAGTTAGCATAGGTCTTGGCCGAATATTTAGTTAGTATAATTGTATAGCGAATTTCTCAGCTAGCACATCATTAACGCTAAATTTGTGCAAGTATCTAGCTTGAGTGGGAGACAACACTAAATTCTCAGCTGCTTCTTACTATGGCTTTGGGGGTTCACGAGCTTCATTTGTGCAAGGTTACCCTTGTGGTGGACACAAGTTCCCTTCATCGGGTTAGCATCCCATTCACTCATCCCATATTGTCTTTGCATCATATGAAGGATAGGGGGTTGAGCCCCCTGGTCAACTCAGGTTTTTCTGCTCAGTGGGTATGAACCTGACTGAGCCACAAGTCCAGACCACGTCAGGATACTAACAAAATTTGCACAACACTTGCAAAGAGTCAATCTTTAAAAGGAAGGAACTGTTACCAATAGATATTTTTAAATCAATTGAGAAGGCTTTCATTGAGTTTATTTCTGCAACATAGATGAAAGGAAAGTTGCTAGCATGATATAAATAAACAATCGAGCAATATGTTGCGATGCTTTCCCCCACCTTCAAATGTGATGAAGGTGAATTGTGATGTCTCTTGGTTGAAGATTCACAAAATCTGGTATTTATGTTATATTATTCGGGACTTAAAAGATGCAATTATTTTTGCTTTCTCTTGTGGAATCAAATATAGTTTTATCTAGAGTGGAGAAGTTGTAGCTTGGAGAAGGGACTCTTTTAACAAGTCGATCAAGGCATCCTTAGACGGTGTGAATCTTTTATTCTTGTGTATCTAATCATGTTCCAAGAGAAGCCAACATGGTGGTGGACTCTTTTAGCTAAGGTGACATTGTTGAATGAGCCTCCAATTGTGTGGATAAACTCTAACTTGTGATGACCAAAAAGAAAAAAGGAACTCTAACCTATGGCTTCTATGTATTTGTATTGTAGATATCAATGATGTACTAAGCTTTGTTTCTCAATAAATCTCCTTGCCATAAAGAAAAGTAATATTCGGAGGTCTTTCCAATCTCAAATATTGAGATGATGACTAAATGATAAAAGGAAGCAAAATCTATTAAAGTACTCTACTACAAAGTACAAAGAAGAATAAGATGAATGGTATCAATATCCGGACTCTCTTGTATATATAGGAATAGGAAGTGAGGGATCCTGGTTCCTAATTTTGTTTTGTTGAGATCTAAGTGCTCCAATCTGGTTTTTTATTCATAGTTGGAAGTTCCATATATATATATATATATATATATATATATATAGGAACTGAGGTTTGCTAGATTAGCTTACACCACCTTGACTACATCCTTAGGGTAGCTATTACATAAAATTTAAATATAAGGTGAGACTTTGCCCTTGTTCCCGAAGGGGTTTGAACTCATGACCTCATATATACTATGAAGCATTGGTCCTTTGGTAGATTCCACAACGAGATTTTCTTAATGTTTTATGATAATGAATAAATTTAAAAGCTTATGCCAAAAAGTGAGGTTACTTGAGTCAAAATTAATTAAAGACCAAATTGCACTAGCACCCACGGTACAAAATGTCGGCGACATATCGCCGACACAGGGCGATATGTCGCCATGTCGCTGGGGGGCGACACGACACCCCCCAGCGACATCGACATCGTGAGAAGTCGGCGATTTATCGCCGACTTCTGGCGATAAAAGGGCGAATTTCGGGCGAATTTCGCTCGAATTTTTTTAATTTCTCTCTCTTCTCTCTCTTCTCCAGAGCTTCTCTCTCTCATTTTTCGCACTTTTCACTATATTTTCGTCCGATCTTCGACATCTACGGGTACATCTTGCTTCCTTGTTGCCGGATATCACGTTGTTTCTGTCGATCGCAGCCGTTTCGCACAGATCTGAGAGTTTTTTCGTCAAACAGGTAACCATTCTTATCCAAGTAATTTTTCACAAAATGCATGCTATATGATGTTGGATGATTTTGAAATTAATATATGTTGAATACCATGTGCCGATCTACAATTTCACGGAGTCAGAATTTTTTTCCGCAAAGTATTTTATTTTTTTATTTTTGTGGGTAAAAAATGATATTTTGATTATCTTGTATGATTACTTTTTAAGTGATACAGTGGTTGTATGATGATAGAAAAAACATATGTGGAACTCCGTGAGCCGATCTATGGACTCACGGAGTCGAAATACTTTTTGACCCAAAAATAAGTTATTTTATTTTTCAAAAAATATCCTGATATTAATAAAAATATTAGTAATTATGAAAAATGCAAAAAATAGGGGAAAATGGGGGGAAATGTTTTGAAAATTATGGAATAATTATATAAGTATTTTTCAACTGTTGGTTGTGTTGCCCATGTGGCTTCATCGCCGGTTTTGATATGGGCAGCTATTTTTATAATTATATCATACATAATTTCATATATGAATGTTTATATGTGTATAAACAATTATAATGATGTTGTTATTTGTTAATGTTATTTGAATGCAACAGTCATCATGTCTGCTGGTGGGAGTCAGAGGGGAACTGGGTCTTCCCAGGGTGGACGGGGACAGGGACAGGGACAGGGTCAGGGACAACCTGAGAGATCAGCAGTAGGAGGGAGGATTGACCCAGCATGGCAATATTGTACGGCTATTGATGGAGACAAAAATAAAACTGAGTGTAATTTTTGTCACAAAAGAATATACTCAGGTGGCATCAGTAGGTTCAAGGGTCACATCACTGGGAGTTCAAAGGATGTGACTAAATGCACAGAGGCCCATCCGGATGTAATCAAGTTACTCGAGGATTTACAAAAACAAAAGGGGAAGAAGAAAGATGATCGGAGGAAAGTCAACAGAGCACTAGATGATGCAGTGCGGGGACCGTCATCATATGTGGATGATTCAGATGATGATAGGGATGTTGATCCTGTTGATGTGGACAGAGATCAGGAGGAGAGGGATATGCGGCTGGCCATGGCAGAGAGCAGACAATTGCACCATCGGGGAGCGGGGATATGGCCGAGCTAGAGCTACAGGAGCTGGTCCATCTAGGCCTACAGGGGCTAGACCTTCTGATTCTGGGGGGAGGGGTGGTGTATTTGGCATGTTTGGCAGATCACAGAGTCAGCGGGCCCCTCATACATCAGGTTCAGACCGTTCAGTGCCACTACCACGGCAACCATCTGATTATCCACGCCGTCCAGACCCGACCATGGAGCAGGATCCTGATACATTCAAGAGAAAAGGGGCCAAGCAGCCCAAGATATCTGGTGCATGGAAAGGTATGGCAAAGAAGGTAAAGAAAGCAATGTCAAAGTGGATTTATTACAATCACATCCTAGCAAACACAGCACAGGGTCCATACTATACGAATATGATTGATACTATTGCAGCGGCAGGCCTTGGATATAGTGGTCCCAACCCTACAGAGTTGATGACCACCCTCCTTCAAGAGGAGAAGCAAGAGCTGCAGGAGTATATTGATAGTATGAAACCCTTTTGGGATACTTATGGATGCACCATCATGTTTGATGGATGGACCGGCCCGACGAGAAAGTCCATCATCAACTTCATGGTATACTGTGATTGGAGAACTGTCTTCTTGAAATCAGTGGATGCTACTGGTCATACGAAAGACCATAGATATATCATGGGTCTCCTGCAGGATGTGATCGACCAGGTTGGTAGGAAAAATGTGGTGCAAATTGTCACTGACAATGGCTCCAACTATAAGAAGGCCGGTGAAGTGTTGATGGCTTCACCTGATTATAACCTTATGTGGACACCTTGTGCTGCACATTCAATTGACCTAATGCTGAAGGACATTGGAAAAATCAGCATTGTCCACAACACCGTTGAGAGTGCAAGACAGGTAACCAACTTCATCTAGAATCATAACGTTGCTTTGGCAATGATGCGGAGATCATGTGGAGGTGAGTTGGTGCGACCTGGTCCAACAAGATTTGCGACAAATTTCGTCGCCTTGAGCAGCATGCAAGATAAGAAGTCGGGCCTCATATCCATGTTTGCCTCGCAGGAGTGGTTTGATTGGGCTGGATCCAAGTAAGATAACTATCTACTATTTCATCTTATAAATTATTATATTTATATTATGAGTTTATGATTATCTTGTATGATATTTATTGTCTATTGACTTAATGAGTTTGTGATAATTCAGCACGACCAATGGGCGCGCCGCACAGTACACAATATCATCTGATGATTTCTGGAGATGTGTTACTGTAGTGTTGCAGACCATAGATCCTATAGTAAAGGTCTTGCGTATGGTGGACTCTTCCTTGAGGGGACCCACTATGCCCCACTTGTATGCATCCCTTGAGCGTATGAAGGATGCTATAAAGGCAGCAAACCCTAGAGGACATCGGGCTTTCTTAGATATTGTCGATGCACGATGGACAGCTCATCTGATGCATCCTCTTCATAGGGCCGATAAGTAAATATTCTGGGTTGTTGATTTGTAGTTGTAGACTTGTAGTCTTGTAGACTTGTGGTGTCACATTCTCCCAGCCGGTACCCTATCTGGCATACCCGAGAGTGTGATCCACAGCCCGAAGATCAGGTATCGAGTAATCAACCTCCCACATAAACAATAACATAATCATGAACAATAAATAATAAAAGTGCGGAAGATAAATCATAGATCCAAATAAGAAAAGGATGAATCATATATAAATCAGAGTACTAGATATAATCAGAGTGTCTAAATCAGATAAGTAAAGTGAGGCGAAATCCCACTCTACAACCAGCGGAAAAGTAGTTCTAAAAGAGAATAAGCAAGATAGAATCTAATCCCAATAGCAGGTACAATAGGTAACTAAATTGTTCTCAATCTTATAGACAACATCCCTATAAGTATAAATCTCATAAACGGCACAAGGGCGCTTCCACTCTATGGTCGGCCTAAGCATCGTACGGAGCATAACCACTCGCGGGATCTTCAGTGTAATTGTTGTAACCGCAATCACCTTCTTGGAGATATGCCTCTTCTCCTTGCGCTTCTTCATACGGGCCGTCATGATATTCAAAACCTGTAGAATAGTCTAACAAACATTGTACAATAAAGGAATGAGTTTCAAAGAAACTCAAGGTAAGGCGATTTAAATCCATAATAACATAAATGGCAGGATTTCAGAACAAACATAAATGCAATATGGTATGAAACAAACAATGAATGGATGAATCTAACTCTACATATGCTGGTCTCTATTGGCAGACATGCTTTAAGTCATAGCACCGTACTTCTTTAGGAAGGTCTCAATCTCTCATCATCAGTTGGTAATGGGTCCGGCATCCCTCGGGACATTCCATGGCTGGGGGTATAGGTCACCACTCTCTCACATCACCATTGGTCTAAGTACCGGCGCATGTCGTGGGTAAAGCCTAGCCAAATGCAAGTCTTCTACTTAGTTACATCAAGTCGATCCAGATACGTCCATTCCTCGTCCCTGACGATCCTTTCCGGTATCCTTCACACTAGAGTCCTCATAGTCCCTGACTACGGACTCATCAACCCTATTGGTCATCCACATATGGTAAACGGGAAGCTCTCACGTCCCCTCACGGGTTGGTTACCGGTCTTGAGCGCCCGTGAGCCCAAGTCTATCCATATGCAACCCTACCAATAAATGGCCCCCACAATGTGATTCCTGTCCTCTCACAGAGTTGGTTACCGGTCTTGAGCGCCCATGAATCCCCATTGCTACCACGGGTCGTTCGGTCTCAATACCCCTCCGATTAGGGTCTGACATAACGGGACATCCTAGCCAAACACTACTAGACAGTCCTAAATATGTCATCCAACAGTTTAGGAAGGTGTCCAGAGGGCATCTTCGGAAACATCCCATAATATTCCCGTAGTAGTCCAAGGACAGAAGTGTCAAAAGGACACCTCTCCTTTCCAAACCATACTTAAGCATACACAAGCATCAATTCATAACATCACATATATGGTAACTTCATATATGGAAAGAAATCAATAATTACAATTAACTTGTATATAACTGGTAAGTAAATCATACATGAGTCAATTCAATATAAATAAGTAATGCTACTGATATCAAGACAGTACCACAGTAGTATAACATTATAAGAATCTAATTAAAGAAATAACTTAACAAGATTCAAATATAGAAACTAAGATATGCAATTTATGTTGTTAAAGAAGTAACCATCCTTACCTTTTATAACTTGCAAAGGAATCCTAAGAAATCAAGTAAGATCTTGACAAACTTGAGAAGAAGGTCCTAAACAAGTGTATACAACATATTAGGAAAGATCCCTAACAGAAAAGATACCAAAACATCCAAAACAGACCAATTCTGGAGTTGCTGTACTCATTGGTCGATTGGATTGGTCTACTGCCCCAGTCGACCAATCAGTCGACCAATGCAGACAGTAGCCTAAAAAATCAGAGTTTTAGGATATAAAATCCGAATTTGGTGGTTCAAAAGGGTACTAATCAAGGGGTAAACTACATTAGTAGTATCCTAACATATAGGGGATCTCAAAACACTAATCAAATCAAGTCATCAAGATACAAATTAGGAAACAAAAAGTTACCATAATTAGATCAATCATGGTTCTTGAAGAATTCAAGATAGAAATCAAAGACAAGAACAATAGGAGAATGAATCATTGATTCAGGTAAAGGTATCATGAGAAGCATACTTAGATCTTCAAGAAAATAGACCTAAGAGCATAAATCTAAATAAGGAAACAAAACCTACCATATATGTAACTATCATGATTCATGAAGAAAACATGGTATGGTAGAAGAGAAACAACTAGAGATTGATAGATCATGGATCATGAAAAGAAAACACAGCAATTGACTACTAACATGATCAATATAGTAGATCTAAGGAGATCAGAATTCAAATCAAAAGATAAACAAAGACAAGATCATGATTCCTTCAAAAGCTTGCAATGATCATGGTTAAGATCATTGCATTAGCCATTAATCCTTAGGAAGATCATGAGAGACAAGTCCAGAGATGTTTGCAACATAGAATGCAGCATCTCCTCTACTGTCTCAACTCAAAAAGGAAAGAAAAACAGAGATGGAGAAGAAAAAAGAGAGTATAGACATACCTTTGATGCAAAAGGAAGAGTTTTGACGAAGATCTGTCAAGAAAAACACCAAGGATGCAAGGGAGATGACTTGCAGAGGTCTTTGGTTCGTTCCAAAGAGTTTGGAGGCAGAAAATACGAAGTAGACTCGAGATTGGACTTAAATAGAGCAAGCAAGACCTAATTGCCAAAGACAGCACCCATTGGTCGAGTGGATTGGTCGATGGTCCAATCGACCAATCGATCGACCAATCGATTAGCAACTCCTAAACAGGGAATTGAAGACCCAGATCAAATCCAATCCTAAAGGGGTTTTGCACACATATCAAGTGACTTACCTAATAGGTAGAAATGCCTTCAAACCATGATAGAGAGCACTCCAAGTCCATCAACTAATCCGATCTTCATTAAGATTCAGTTTCCATAAATAGAACCTCATCATCAACTCTCATGGATTCAAAGCCAGACACCAAGTCCTCCACTGGGATGGCCCAAAGCTGACTTCTTACTTTACTTCGGGTCACTGGACCTACAAATAACAAGGTTTCCGGGTCAAGGTTAGGGCTGGGTTTTACACTTGTGGGCTTGTAGCATTGTAGGTATTGGTACTTTGGTAGTTGGTACTAATTTTAAGCTTTTTTAATTATGCAGCATATTTTCTAAACCCTAAGTATCAATATAGTCAACATTTAGGGTTGGACACAAACCTATTGGATGCCCTGATACAGGTGATAACGAAGTTGGAGCCAGATGAGATGGTCCAATCATTTTGCCACAATGAGGTGAGACATTGGGAATTTCAAACGATTAGTGAGTTGTATTAATTGTTTAAATAATTTAGATAACCAATCAATATTAATGATTGTATTATTGCAGATCAAATTGTTTAGAGATGCATTTGGGTCTTTTAGTGGAGTTGGTGTTGTACGGGGCAGAGAAACCATGGATCCAGGTTAGATACTTATATAGTTAGATCCTTAGGGCTTAGATGCATAAATGTTTTGAGTCTTTTGACTTTTGAGTTTCTAACTTAATGTTTTTGTGATAATGCAGCTGAATGGTGGTATCTCTATGGCAATAGTGCATCAAACTTGCGAAGATTGGCAATCAGGATCTTGTCTCAGACTTGCTCTGCCTCTGGATGTGAGAGGAATTGGAGTACATTCAGCATGATCCACTCCCAGAGGAGGAACCAGTTGGGAAGCCAGCGTCTAAATGATCTCGTATTTATTCACTATAATATGAGGTTGAAGCTGCAATATCCCAGGGAGCAGAGCTCGGGAATGAAAGGCAATACATCAATCTCGATGATATATTTGATGTTGCCGAAGATGACCAAGATCCCCTCACTCAGTGGATGTTGGACAGGGGTGAGCCGGTATTGGACCAACCTGGAGGGAGGCCTGACCCAAAACTAGCTCAAGCTGCAGGGGTTAATGTGGGTGAGTATATGGCCACTGAAGAGGGTCAGGCACATGCAGAGGCAGCTGCCACTGCTGATGAGGATTGGATGATGGCACCAGGCACGGAGGAGCTGCAGGACAACAATCCCGATGACACACTCTCGCCTAGTCAGACTGGTGGAGATGATGATGGTGGTGGTGGTGGTAGTGGTAGTGGTGGTGGTGGTGGTGGTGGTGGTGGTGGTGGTGGTGGTGGTGGTGGTGGTGGTGGTGGTGGTGGTAGTGGTGGTGGTGGTGGTGGAGGCATTGGAGAGCGTATACATGTTCCACTACCAGAGACACAGCAGCCCCCACCCAGATACACTGGGGAGAGTCATTTTGATCATGCCACTCAGGATTATGATCATGGTGGTGATTATCAGCGTGGTCGTCAATATCCTGATACGAGGCCGAGCCACCATCAGAGGGGAGCTGGCCATGACTATGTTAATCCTTGGGATGCGGCGATTGCGTCAATGGGGTCCATGAGCTTGGATGAGTCTGTAGGCTCCACACCAGGTTATTGGCCTACGGGTAATTATGGTGTCCCTCTCCCTCCTTCAGATGGACAGTATGATATGGGAATTAGTAACCCCTCTAGTTCTTCGTATCATGGGAGCTATGGTGTCCCCTCTAGTTCTTCGTATCATGGGAGCTATGGTGTCCCTCTCCCTCTTTCACAATCAGAGTCATTCGTACCAACAAGGGCATCTGATGGCATGCAGTACGTTCCTTGGCCCTATTCTCACTTCCCTCAAATTGGAGTTCTCATGGCAGCGGAAGATGACCGCTATAGAACTGCAGTTAATGATTACTTATACAATTTTCAATATCGTATGAGATGGGATGAGTATGTGAATTTGTTGGGGGGGGGCATCACTGGAGACAGTCTGAGTCAGAGGAGTTCGATCCACCTAGGCACAGTACTTGGTACTGAGAGTTTCAGATTTTATATGGTTGGATGACTTTATGTATTACAGTATTTGTACAATGAATTGTAGACTTTATATGATTTGGTTTTATGAGTTTTTAGGTTTTTAGTTTCGGGGCTTTCGTCCGCGTATAGTAGGACATGGGTCGATTAAGAACATTAGTTTAGGTAATGTTTTAGATCAAAATAACACTACCAATGTGTTTATTGGCCTCAAATTAGGCTACACATCAAATTTCAGGTCAAAATGACCAAAAAAACCCATCGAAACAGGGGTTCGATTTTTCATCGAACCCCTAGCAAAAGTCGCCCGACTTTTGGCGAAATTTCGGCCGTGTCGCCATGTCGCCAAGGAGCGACACGGCGACACGGTTCGAAATTTCGAACTATGCTAGCACCCCAAAATGGATGGGCTAAAGAATGTTTGAAAAACACAGAAACCCAAAATTGAATTTTCATTGGACATATTAGTCCAATTTTTCATTTAAAATCGTTAAATCACTGTTATTCCCCCCCCCCCCCCTTTTTGATAGGGATATTTTTTAAATTGAAAGAAAGTAAACAATGATTTAATGGTTTTCATTGACAAATTGGACTAATGTGTCCAATGAAAATCTAATTTTGGGGTGTCTGTGTTTTTTAAACATAAAGTGGGGGTGCCAGTGCTTTAAGGCCTCCATTTTAAGGTGCCGGTGCAATTTGCTCTTAATTAAAAAAGATGCAAATAAGTTTGAAGCTAGTGATGGAGAGCCCTATATGACCAAAGGTGATAGAGCTTCAATGTGAATGAATTAATGTAACTTTATCCCAAATTGTAAAAATGTAGTTTAATTATGACTTTCACGTGGTAAATATTACTCCTTGGATCGATAGGTTATAGGGTGTAAATGGCGTTTTCGGATCAAACGCAAATCGGATGGTACTATAGAGCATCACAAAGCTTGATTAGTGGCAAAGGAGTATACTCAAGAGTATAGTTTGGACTATGATGACACTTTTAGTACTGTGTTCAAACCCGCTACCATCGGAATATTCTTTCTTTGGTAGTCTCGTCTCAATGGTCTATTCACCAACTAGACGTGAACAATGCAAAATTTCTCAATGGTATCTTGACTGAGGATGTTTACATCCGTCAACCTCCAGGTTGTGTGGATACTCGGTTTGCCTCTCATGTTTGCAAGTTGCAACTTGCAAAAGCCTCTTTATGGGCTTAAACAGGTGCCCCGTGCATGGTTTCAATTCTTGAGTAATTTCCTTCATCAATTGGGTTTTGTTGGGTCCAAAACTGATACTTCTCTGTTTATTAATCGTCATGCCTTTGCTACACTTTATGTTTTAGTGTATGTTGATTACATTCTCATCATCGAACCTTGTGCTCACACTATTGATACTTTGTTGGCTACCTTATTGTCTTCATAATTTGCCCTTAAAGATTGGGGTTTAGCACGTTATTTTTTGGGAGTGGAATTGATTCCTATGGACGCCGACATTCTCTTGTCTCAAAAAAAGTATATTACTTCTCTTCTTGATTGAGCTAGATTACTTGATGCTAAGCCTGTCTCCACTACTATTGTGCTCATGTGTCATTTATCTTCTAACCATGGCAAGCTCTTGGATGACCTTTCCTTATATCGAAGTCTTGTTGGGGGACTTCAGTATGTTAGTTTAATACGTCGAGACTTATCCTTTTCAGTCAACAACTTGTGTCAATTTCTTGCCTCTCTGACTAAGGCTCATTGGACTACTCTTAAGAGACTCTTACGATATCTCAAAGGCACTCTCCTTTTTGGGTTACACATCACTCCATCTACCTCTTCTTTTTTAGAGGCGTACTCAGATGCTGACTGGGCGGGTTACCCTGATGATTGAAAATCCTATGGTGGCTACCTCATTTTTCTCAGTTCTAATTTGGTTTCTTGGCAGTCTCGCAAGCAAACCACTGTTGCTCAGTCTAGTACGGAGAGTGAATATCGTGCTTTAGCTCTTGCAACTACTGAATCGACTTGGAAACAATCTTTGCTTGCCAAGTTGGGTATTCTTCAAATTTCACCACCGGTTCTGTGGTATGTGGCGCTACCTATCTCTCTGCCAATCCTGTTTTTCATGCTTGCACAAAGCACATTGAGGTGGATTTTCATTTTGTTTGGGATAAAGTTGCCAAGCAGGATCTTCTAGTTTGCTTTATCTCCACACATGATCAGTTGGCTGATATTCTTACCATAGGTCTATCTTCTACACGCTTTCATTTTCTTCGATCCAAACTCAGGCTCCTTGAAGGACCCTTGACTTTGCAGGAGGGTATTAGAGGACAATAGATCATAGACTAATTAATATAAATGTTATAAGTTTTTTTCATATGTTGTAATTATACCATCAAATATAACACATGGCCTCATTATTGAGACCACTGATTCACTCTCATAACAGCAGGAAGCTTCAGATTTGAATCCCACCCTTCTTTAATTGCTATAGGGAACTCGCCATGGGTTAACCACATGGCTTCCATTCTGAACAGCTGCTTTTGAAGCGATCCTCTACCAGGAAGAGTGTCAACAAAGATGCAAGGTAATTTGACTTTAGGCAAGGAAGAACAAGCAAGATTGATTTGAAGCTTTGAGCAAGGGTCGATGGTTGACATTTGGATATCTCTCCTTCATGGCCACAAAAAGTATCTTAGCTGATAGATCCAATCTCTACAACCTAGAGAATGTATTTATTGAATCAATGTCTTCAACCTTCAGAAATTATCCTTTAGGAGATACTGTTGAAAGATGGCGTTATTTTTAAGGATCAACATGACCTCTTTTTAAAGGGCTTCTACAATCCAAGGAGAAGATTTAGACAATAGAAAAGCACATGTGCAAGCTCATGATAGGGAATTCAAAATCTCCTTGGCAAAATAGACATTTAGGAAATTATTGGATATAATGATACTAAACCTTGTTCCACCTCTTGTGTGGGAGGTGTTGTTGAAGATATTCTTAAAACATGTTCAGATTTTGTATCGATTTCTTTTCTTTTTGTTCCATGGGGGCATGAGCTATGAATGCATTTGGATAAGCCTTTGCAAGGAAACCGATATCTGCCATGTCTATGACGGATTGACCAACCTTCCCAAGAGATTTTTACAACTGCACTAGTCTAGAAACTTCAACAGCTCTAATACATAGACGCTGGATGTTAATCAAATTTCATTTGATTTGACTCAGTCGAGACTATGGATCTGGGTTCTACTTTCAGTTTTGGTACTAATGTTGCAGCTACAAACTTTCGGATTTTTATCCAGTCCATTTCTGAGTAGAAAATGGATCATCCATTTCTTTATGAATGTGTGACATGTGTCCTTACATTACATCAAAATGTTTAGGTTAGGTTTATAAGAATAAAATATTTATTTTAATTTAATCACAATTCTTTGATGTGACTTGTGAATATGTGTCACACATTCACAAGTTCATGTCCTTGTTATAAATGGGCTAGATAAAATTCATAGACTTCCAAAGGTTATTAAATCATTTGATTTAGTCTCTTTTTTGTGTCAATTATCATTCTCAATTAAGAGAATTTTTCATTATTTTAAATTGTTTGGCATCTATTATCAGTTTTGTTTTTATTTAAAATAAAAGAAAAGTCTCCAAAATCCATAATAGCCTTTTTGCCTATTATGAATTATGGTGAGAATTTCATTCTCTTCATTTATGCAAAAGTTTACTTAAAATTTTATGCTTAAGATTAGGGTAAAATAGTCAATACACATTCTTTTATAAGAATCATATGTTTTTTCTCTTTTCTCACTTGCTCAAATCATTTTCTAACAAATTTTTATTTGGACATACTAAACTTAGTTTTCATTCCATAATTTATTTTTGATAAAATTCACCAAAACATTTTTCATTCTCGACCAATAATGAATCCTTGTACTTATTTCTTTTAAATAAGCATAATAGAGAATGAGAATTGATATAAAAAAGAGCCTTATGATAAGTCAATATTAAAATTATATAATGAGATCATGATTATTGTCATATTAAGCGGATGAATTTCCACATTGGTGGTCTTTGAATTTACAGATGGAAAGCCAATTTTTGAGAGAGGGTATCAAAACCTAAACTATCTATGTAGCCTGGGACCGGGTAAAAAATGATCAAGCTCAAAGCAATAGAGGTCAAGTGCTCTTTCCTTGAACCAAAGGCATAAAATCTATTACGATGCAATTCTAAAAAATTCTTCCTATGATGAGGGAAACAATATAAGAAAAAATCAGGATTTTTCTTTAATGAAGCGGCTGCAACATGCAATGGACGTCTATGATTTCGTCTCGTGTTTAAATGTAGACCTAATGGTTGTAAGAGAAAAATGCAAAGGTATATATGTAAATGCAAATTTTATTTTTTACATCTAAAAGTTTACTATTTTATACATTTGCAAAAATGAACCCCGACTCTACTCGATTCTAAATCCATATTTCTCAAACCCTAGTTGGAAATTAGCGAAGTATGCAAGGATTCTGCCTCAATCACTCGATTCCAAAACATAAATCCGGAGATATGGTGCCGTTTAGTATTTCCAAAATCTCTAATAATGTTGATCCGTTCCCCAATGATGAATTCTTCAACTTAAAGTCACAAAATCAGAGGTAAGGATGAAACCATGGAAGAACAAGTGTTCAAATAAAGAATCGTTTTGAACCTTTTGAATTATGGACTAAGAAGAAGAATAAAACAATAGAAGAAATGAGGTATAGAAAGGATAAATGAGACAAAAGCAGGAAACTAATGTCTCCAACTCCCTCTCTGGAAAGATCAATGAAGTGGAGAGAAAGAAGGCAAGCAAAAGCTCTTTCTGCTATTTTGCACTTCGTTCTCTCCCTGACTCCCTCTCTAGAAAGATCAATGAAGTGGAGAGAAAGAAGGCAAGCAAAAGCTCTTTCTGCTATTTTGCACTTCGTTCTCTCTCCGACTCCCTTTTTCCCTACATGGACCTTCTGTCTATAAATACCATAAAAATGTTAATAAAACCACCACAAACTTGGATCGAAAAAAGAAAAAAAAAAAAAAAGAAAGAAGAAGCTAAGAAACCCTAGTGGTCATATCCTCATGTCTTGATTGTCCAAGCTTCCATGACTCAAGACTGAAAACAGAGCAAAATGAGTTTTCTAAATGATTCAGAGAGAGAAAGAAAAATATAATAAAAATGTGAAGACAAATCCTCATACGGACACCTCGAAGCTTAGAACCACAAGGCAAAATATTTCCCGTGTTATTATTCCTAACTACAAGTTTTTCTCGAGTGGATAATCGCAAGAGGTAGGAGGAGATTAAAGTCGTTAGTTAGGGTTTATTTTTGTTAATTTACAACATAGCAAATTTAGATGTAATATATATATATATATATATATACAATATTCTAGGGTTGCTAACTTTATCCAAGACAACCAATGGATCCCTAGTCCAATTCTAGCTTCTCTTCCCCCTCATTTTGGTTCTATAATTCTCTCTACACCTCTCTCCTTTGAAAATGACAAACGGATTTTCAAACCAGCTAAAAAAAATGAGTTCTTTCCACAAACCTAACCTACCTGGATCTTCTACCCTCTACTAGTAATAGCATGGAGAAGTGGTAGTCCTTTTGGAAATTGAAAGTCCTCCCTCGCGGAAGTTTCTTTTCTAGAGATCACTTCACTCGAGCCTTGTTCCTTATTTGAATCAATCGAGAAAAATTAATTCCTTTTTCATCTATATCAAGGCTGCAGAAACCGATTGGCATCTCTGTTTTTCTCCTTTACTTGGTTCGCACATTTTTGGAAAGCTGGACCCTTGGGTGATTTCTCCAGGTTTTCTTCTGTCCAGCAGTTCTCTAGTCATGCTTTCAAGTAATTTCCTCTCTCTAAATCTGATAAGCAATTGGTTTTTGGTAATTAAAATCTACTACAAATGGAACACTAGAAATAGAAGTCTATTTGACACCCAAGACGACAACCGCAAGCACTGTTTTATACAAATCCCAGTACTGGGTTTCGGCTCTTCAATTATATGATAGACTGTATGACCAGTTCAACCAATGGTAGTCATGAAAGGGATACCACTTTCACAAAGATGTTCTGTTGGCAGGAAACTAATACTCCAACTTGGTAATGGATCTATGAAGCGTGCAGGCTGGTTTTTTGTTTTGTTTGTCAAAGATCGTTTGTATCTCAGACTGGAAGATGTTCATTAGTGTTCCAACTAATAGCTACTTCTGATTTTTTGTGGCTTGTACTCTGTTTATTGTCCATCTCTCCAAGAAATATGTATTAGAGCAAACTGCTCTTCCATCATTTGTTATTTCCCAGTACCTCCCAAGTCTTACCCGTATACTTTACTACCCCAATTTTTTAAGTTTGTAAATAAATGGGCTTTAAACTTTTGGTCTATAGCAGTTGGTATATGATTTCAATTATATCAGAAATTAGAGGAGAAGGAAGAGAGACAAAGAACATTTTGCATGGTTTTTACTTTCCCTCTAAGAGGAGCCCATTCCACGATCAAATCCCATTCATCTAATCTTCTTGGGGTTGATTTCTTTATTCAAAATAGACGTACAGAGTAGTCAAGCAGGTAATCACAAGGCAAAATCTCTTATAGCTGGGCTGGCCTTTCCTCAGCATGAAAAATACAGTCATTATGTGATAAGGCCAAATCTCCAACAGCTGGCCTTTCCTCTATGATCTGGAATGCATGATCCGGTAACCTTAGTTAATATACATAGTCTTTCGTTTTGGGTAAATTTTTAATATGATTGCATAATAGAGAAGAATAAGCTTATCACATATGGTTTACATGCACCCTATATCCAATCACCCACTTCATCTTTTGCTCAATCTGTGAAAAATCAAGAAAGCAAAGCAACTATTGAAATCCTTTGCTAACATGTTACAGCCAAAGAGAGAGAGATTTGAAGCTTATCCAAGGTTTAAAGTATCCCACGATATCATACGATACTAACCGATACGTATCCATATTTGACATACAATACATCTCGATACGTCTCTCCATTGAATTACACTAAAATACATTAGCCAAAGCGATACAATACTCAATACAGGACGATGTCTCTTAAAATCACCTGATCGATACAACACTCGATACCGATACTTTAAACCTTGAGCTTATCATCCGACACAGCCTGTTTTTTCAGCTCTGGTAGAAAAACTACCACTGAACGAATGATGAATGGATTACGTGTGCACTCTACACATCATAGTGGTTGGAGAGAAACAAGTCTCTGGGATCATGAAACTGTCTGCGCCCTCCGATCAACTCCTCAGTATGTAAGGAGGAATGTTGTATCTGGAAGCCGCATAAGGACACAGTCCCCGGCTTTAACAACCTTTTCCCTTCTTCTGATGGTGCAAGCAGCCAAGTCTTCTTCTATTGATGCAATGCCTGCTCTGCTCCAAATATGACACATACCTACAAGAGTAAAAACTTGAATGCATTAAAGGAGACGAAAAATGAAACCGTGAGAGAACTCCTCAAGGAAAAATGGAAGAAAACACAGTACGTGGTGTTAAGATAGATTCAATTCTGATGAGGGTTTATGAGTTTATGTAGGTCTACGAGCTTGAAAAGTTTTCAAACCTCAAAACCCTCTTTCTCTCCATCTCTACATTTGTATCATTCTCTACTTGTTATAATGCATATGGGGGAAGATGTAGAAAAAATGAGGAAAGATGAGATGATGTTTAGACCTCCTTCCAACTCTCAAATGTAATTATATAATCTCAACAATTGATGAGATAACGTTAAGGAAATATTACCTACAATAACAAAATCTGTGTGTGCTCCATCGGAGCCATACCTATGGCTGAGCAAAGTGTGTTCAGAAAGGTTCAAGAAAACGAAGGTGAGAGTGTAGCAGAGGCAAGATGATTCTCAGCTCACATGACTGAGAAATAGGGAGAGGTACACAAACAAACCCCACCCCCAATAGAAATGACTAGGAAATGAGAAATAGGGAGAGATACACAAACAAACCCCACACACGCAGGTCCTCTCTTTATGCTGGGGATCCGAAGATTACCACCTCTAGAGCCACTGGAAGTGGTGGAGCATAGAACTCTACATTATCACGAGGTTTCTTGACCCTCTCTTTCCTCCATTCCCCACCCTTAAGAGTAGATATATATGAATCAATCAATTAAAAAAAAATACAAAATACATAGAGAAAGAGTGAAACTCATTGTAACTCACCTGGTAAACCATTGATCCGATTGAATAGCTTTTCGCATTTTTATTTGTGCTTCTTAACCCTTTGGAAACAGTGATCCTTCCTCTCTTCTCTAGTAATTCTAATGCCATAATTTGCATATTCCTATGCTTGAAATAAATTCCTGCAGAAAAATATATTGAATGAGAACAAAAAGATATTTCTTCATCAATGTAGTAGGCAAAATGAAAGAACATAATGTACAAATTGTACACCATATTGAAGCAAGATAGATAGCATAAATTTGTTCATTTCATATTAATAGCTTCAGGAGCTTCATGTACACCACACTAACTACATAAGGAATTCGACCACCAGAGTCGCTTCTCCACAGCAATGTGTGATTTTTCAGTTTATGTCGTAGAAGAAAACTTGAAGAACTAATCATTTTTGTTCATAAACCAAACAACAAGAAGCATAGAAAATGATAAATAGCATCAGGTTCATTGTCCCTGCAGAGACCTCTAACACCAGTCTTCTTAGGATTGCCCAAGAACAGCCACCAACACTAACTTTCACCCATTGTCTGACTAGGATATCAGAATGCTTGCATTAAAATTCAAAAGGAATGAGCTGAGATATTCAATATTTAAGAACAGCATATATTTGCTACGAAGGTCACATGCCCCTAGCTCCATTAGAATCATAGGAGTTGGGGAGAATTTTTTGCAATACTAAAATCTTCTAGACATTCTCCACAGCCAAGTGAAGTAGTAGATGAGCATGAGACCTGTTGATCACACATCCTTAAAATCTAAGGTCTCACCCTTAAAACCTAACGACCATCCTTTTTGAAACATCATGCTCCAAATGCTTCAAGTGTCCATGGTTATTGAGATTAGAAACACCAAAAAAATTTTGAAAGCTAACCTTAAGGAATCAGTGGAAGTGCAGTCCACAAACCAGAGTTGAATGCTCTCCATAAGAATATATAATATGTAGAAGGCAAAGAACTACCTCTTTTCTTACCTCATCATCATTGGATTTGGAAAGCTTGTCATGAAACAACTTTCAACGAAAAATTAGCTAGGCGAATTACAAAATGCATACTTCAAACAAGTTTGAATGAGCTAACCTACACTAGGGATAGAAAATTGTGAAGCCTCTTAAGCAGATTTAATGGAGAATTTGTGAAGAGGAGACGACTGATAATAGACTTCCACATTAGGAGAAGACTAGGGTACTAATCTCAGTCACTTGTAAATGCACTTCAAAAAATCAGAAGTCACCATGGGAAAAGTTTCACTTCCAATCTCGAGCAAAACCAAAAGATCGCCTCGATCTAGGCCAAATGGAAGCAAGGGCTAAACTCCAGATGGAACTAGAGAAGGGACGGGTGAAGAAAAGGTGGTCAAGGTCCTCAATACCGTTCCAACAAAGGATATTATTGGGATTGGCGGGGATATGGCAACTGATGAGGAAAGCTTGTGTAGGGAGGCCCAAGTTGAGGGATCTCCAAAGGGTGAGGGAGTGGTGGAGGATGTGGCCTTTGAACCAAACTAGGGGGCCTAAGGGATAGGGGGACAAGGGAATCTAAGAAGATTCCAAGCTAAGGCAATAGTGAAGGTTTTGGTATGGGACAAGACTGGGTCCACACAGTAATGTAGGAAGTAGAGGGGGATTGGGGGGAGGAAGCTTCAAATTTGAGTGAGACAAGAATGGGGAGAAGGGTACCAAGAGCCATCAGAAATGAAAGAGGAAAGGGGGATGGATTCTGAGATACGAGAATCATAAACAGCCCGGGGACCCAAAATAGTGAACAAAATGCCCATTGGATGCCAAGGATCAAGCCAAAAGGAAGCATATGTTTATAATAAACTGAGATAGGATTACAAAAAGAAACTCAAATATAACTCTTAACATTTACCTACTTAAACCTAAAGCTAAATAGGAAACTCATTTAGGCTAGGACATTAATAACCAAAGACCCAATAAGGAAACCACTAAAACCAAAGACCCAAACCAATAACAAAACCATGATAGGGGACTCCCCCTATCGTGTTGCATTACATTTACTTTCACTATCTCTAGCACTCCCCCTCAAGCTGGAGTATACACAAAGAAAACTTTAACTTGGATGAAAAAGAATACTCTTGAAAGACAACACAATCTTGAATTATGTAACAATCAAACACCAACAAGCACAAATCAGCACCCAACGAAGTAGAGCAAATCCATGTCTTCACATCAACCAACGAGAACATCAAACACCCTTCCCAATGAAGGTCTTGAAATGCAACATACAATGGCAATAGAAAAGCCCATCAAATGTAGCTCCTAACAACTACAAAAATTCCACCAAATGTAGCACCCTAACGGCTACATAAAAGTCCATAAGATTGCAGCTATTCCCATGAAAATGCAGCTCCCATGGCTATACGAAAATTCTAAAAAAGTGTAGCTAGAGTGACTAAACAAAAGCCTATCCCGAGGAAAGTTCTCCAACAATCAGACTCACTCGAGTCCATTAAAATCCAAAAAAAAAAAGTTTCTACTAGTTGACATCAATCTCCCCCTCATGTGTACCATTACACATGATCAAAAGCAACTAAAAATCACCTCAAACGATGAATATCTCAAGAAATTTCATAACAGAAGATCCCAAAAATTCCCAACATGTCTTCAATCATATCCTCAGAGAATGACAAGTAAAGTCTCAAAACCAATGTGATATCCACAAAAGTAATGGCAACATAATAAATCAGAACTCTTTAAGGGGTTATTGGTAAATAAAGGAAAAGAACGGCAAATGAGAAATACCACAAAATTGAGATGGGAATAGCAAGAATGTAATTAGAGAAATCCCCAAAAGGAACACAGACAAAAGCCAAAGAGTAAACTTAGAAGGAGAATAAGCCTAAATTTAAGGAAACACTATGGGAACCAATCCTAATTAAATATGGAAACAAATCATACTACTATATAAAAGTCAAACTTCAATTTAGTTATGGTATGTTTTTTCACTAGACGAAAATTCCCTTCCTCAAAACAACGTATCCTTTCAAAACAAATCCATAACTCCATGAGAAAGACACAACTCTTAAAATTTAAAGAAAATGCCCTTTCTCAAAACAACATATCCTTTCAAAACAAATCCATAACTCCATGAGAGAGGCATGACTCTTAAAATTTAAAGAAAAAAATCTACCCATTCATGATCTTAGGATTTCCATTCTTTGAAGTATAATTGAAGATGGCAATCCAAGCCCCGAAGAGCTATATTTGCAACTCTAATTACATGCACGACATGATGATCCGTGATGACGTCTTCCCCAAACACCACACAAAAAAATTGTAAAAAGTAAAGTGTCACTCTCCCCTTCCTTAAGATTTCCTTCTATCTCTCCCTGCCAAACTCTACTTGTATTACTTTTAAGGGAAAAGGGTTATTGAAGCTTGGTTGGACTTCAATGGTATTTGCAAGTAAAGACAGAAGATGATAACACATTAGCGGACCCCAAAGGAGTTGTGCAGCAGCAAACTTCAAGTGATCCGACATGAGAACATGTTCCCACCACTTCAAAAATCAGGTTTCCTGTTGATGTACAGAGTAGAAGAGATCCTGAAGGACTTTGGATCATCTATTACCTTATGTCTGTTTTCAGTTTTTTTATTTCTTTTTTTATTTTATTATTAACATTTCTAGGGTTTGTCGTTGGTTTTCCCTTTCCATGAGTCAGCCCTGAATGCTTCGCTACACCAAGAATTTGGGTTTCAAGAAGTCAGGGGATTGTGGAAAAGAATGCGATGAAGAGAGGGAGGATCATCCATTTTTCACTGGCAGAACATCTCTGAAGAGGCAATGAAGCCTACAAATCCTTGGTTCAACGAGATCAGCTTTTAAAACAAAAGAAAAAAAACTCGTAGTGTTTGATTCTTCTCAGCGGAGTATTTATGCCCTTCAAAGGCTTCAAGATCTCTCCAACTTCTCCTTGGGAAAAAGAGAGGGACTATGCTTGCCAGAAGGAAGGTCATCACTGAACGGACTGGGTTTCTCCATGAAATTAAGTGTCAGGGTGTCCTCTAATCTAATGATTCAAATCTACAACAGTTGGCATGGGCCCACCCATGCAAATCAACAATTTTCAGAGAGTTATCAAAACAGATTGACATATATTTGCATGGCAATTGCTTGTGTGCAGCTTCGGATTGCATTTCTCTTCCATCTCCCATTTTCTTCCTCTGTTTCTAACTGTGAGATAGTGGTCTAACAAAGACAACCCATCAGTTTCCTATTCCTCATCCAATGGGCAGGTGAGCTTCAGATGATTTTCATTGTTAATATTATTTTAGGAGAATAATTGAAACAGTTCCCAAACAGCAATTCAAAAACTAGCATTCTTCAAAACTTTATTGTAAGACACATGGAGTTGTGTAGAGGTAGACACACATAGACAACAAAGCATCTGTCCCGGCTTAATGTTTGCAGAGGTTGATTGTGTCCTTTTGACAGTCCCCTATGGTCTGGGAATGTCTTCTTTTCACTTGATGTGGGCAGGTAACTACCTGTCTGAGGTAATGCTTGTGCACAGATAAATCACTTGTTTGGGTTACTGTTTGTGCATAAATTACCACTTGTGTGTTTTCTGTTGACAATTTCACCCTAGGAGAATGTCTTCTCTCCACTTGATATACCCAACCACTTGTTTGAGTTAGTGTTCCCCATTCTTATCCCAAAAGAAAGTTAATGCTTTCCATTTTGAGTCTTCAGACTACTAGTATATTTTATTGTTTGGTCATATTCGAATGCATGCTTTGAATTGTATACAGTTGTTGTCCAAGAATTTAAACCAAGAACTGAACCCAAAACCAACATACATTCTTAGACCAGCAAACCAAACCACACTTGAACCATCAAATATCAATACCCAACAATCAACCCCTTTCTTAGGTTTCGTAAATCAAAAGTAAACCTCAAAGACATGATGCACAGGTTGATGAAAATGCAGATTCAAAAAATCGACACAACTCTATCATGCAATCGACTCTACCAAAGTTTCCTCATTCTTCTTCTTCTTCTTCTCTACTTTTTCTTCAACCGATCTCGATTCTTAACAAAAAGATCTTACAAGGGATGTCAGAAAACCAGTCTGAAAAGTACACATCCACGATTGCCTCTCCAGACAATTGCCCACTCTTGTTAACCAGCAGCACATCCACGATTTCCAAATAAATATAAAAAAACCATGATCGAAGATCATTCTGCAACGAAAGCACCAACCAATAGAAATTCCAACCAGAATCCGAAATTCAAAGGTTCAAAAAAAGAAGAAAAAAAATTCCTTCATCAACGACAAAGCTTTGTGGAGCTGCTGAACATCAAAAATAGAACCCTAGCTGCCCCCTTTAAATATTCTTAAATCTTCTTCCAAAACCCCTATCAAAAGGAAAAATGATTTTTTTTTTTTTTAATCAAACCCCATAATCAATATTCTAAACTTTCTTCAAAGTTTTCTCTGTTATTCTGCAGATTTGAATCTCCGACTCCAGTTCTGCTCTTTACTAAAAAATTCACCATCGATCTAGGACTCTTTTCTCTTCTTCTGCTACTACTTCTTGTTCTTCTTTCCCTCCGCCACCTCCTTGTGATGAGAAACATAAGCTGAAACCAATTTTTTCTTATGTTAAATCTTCATGGGAACCCTAGTTCAATGAATAGTTTATCATCTTCATTGATCTAGGGTTCCATTCTTCAAACTTAAAAGCTAAACAACTCTCAAACCAGCAATAGATTATGGCTCTAATACCATGTAAACAATCCTAAGATCTATAACCAGTACTAGGTAGAGAGAATAAAGAGAGATTGAGGGAGAAGAAGAGAGAATATTTGGAGAATGGACTAGGCGACAGAATCTATATATTTTACCGTACCACCAAGCCTATACTTATAATAAACTGAGATAGGATTCAAAAGGAAACTCAATATAACTCTTAACACTTACCTAATTAAACTGAAAGCTTAATAGGAAACTCGCTTAGATTAGAACACTAATAACCAAAGACCCAATAAGGAAACCACTAACACCAAATACCCAAACCAATAAGGAAACCATAACAGGGGGGCTCCCCCTATCGTAATACATCATATTTATTCTCATTATCTCTAACAAGATTAACTCCAACACCTTCACAGGATATGATATGGCCTAGGTAGTTGATTTTGTCTTGACTAAAATGACATTTGATGGGATCTCAAAATTGATGGGGTCCTATTTAAATGCTTATTGAGCTCTCCCCATGATGAATTGTACACCAAAATATTGTCAAAGAAAACTAATATGAATTTCCGTAAGTAATTTGACGATATTTGGTTCATGATGCTTGAAAAGTTGATGGAGCATTGGTCAATCCAAATGGCATCCACGGAAATTCATAACGACCATGATGAGTACAAAATGTTACTTTTTTCAATATCATCTAGTATAACACGAATTTTGTGATAACATAAACAACGATCCAATTTGTAAATACGAGTGCACCATGAAGCTTGTCCAATGATTCATCAATGACTAGATAATCTACAATCATGTGCTAAGATCCATCGTTTCTTAGCCAATATTACTAAAGAAAAACATGGGTTGCAATTGGGTCATATGACACTAGTTTGGAGCACATCAGCTACAATGTTTTCAATTTCCTTCTTTTGGTGAGTGGGATATCGATGAGCTTTAGCATATCGGGGTTGGCTGCCAGGTTCCAAAGGAGTCCTATAATCATGCAATCACGGTGGAGGAAGTCCAGTTGGCTCTTCAAAAAGACCACACTACCCCAGGTACAGAAAAAATGAGAAGGCTCAGCGCACTAGCCTGGTGTGAGCCTCTCTCCACTTGAAGGAAGTTGGTTACATCCAATTGGAAACATGTCGCGGAGTTACTCTTTCCTACTCGATATGGTAGCCCACGACTTCAAAGACTCCATAATGAACAGTGGACCTCTACAGGGCAAGGGCACCACTCGGCCCAGCGGGCGAACATGCTGGGCTCTAGCTCTATGCACCTACTAACACCTTTAGAAGCACTCTGACATGTGAACCGCTAGAACTATTTCATATCTGAGAAGTTTTTCAAAATTTATTGGAGTTGTGGTGTGGAGAAGATTGCTGAATAACATACAGCCTACCATGGCACCTTCTTCTTGTTTCCTTGATATTGTCAGTCAATATAAACAGCCAGTAGACATTCAAAGAAATAGCCTTCCTTTACAATCTAATCAATAGATTTCACCTAAAGTGTAACATTCATTGTTGTTAACTTCTTTACTAGGATTCAGTAAATTATAATAATAAATTACAAAGGATGACATACAAAACCACGTAACTTCTGTACCCAATAACAAAACCATTGCACATATTTTAATCAACACCACCTACACCTTAGCGATAAGTATGAAATAATCAAAAAAGCAAGTCGGAAAGTGGCAATGCCATACCATAATATCCCAAATCAACCACAACCAAATCAACCAAGTTATGCAAAGTCTAATCAGGGATTTTTCTCACCATCCCAACTACCCCACAAAGAGTCAATGCTTCAATAGTGATACTAAATTTAAGACATCTATAAAATATTCGTTAAAATATTTACCAAAATGTTTTCTTCTCTAACACATCATGTTATCTTCCATTTCTTTCAACTCTAGAAACACTGAAATTTTATGGTCCTCCAATGGCTTTTCAATATTTATCTAATACCGTTATTGACAAAGTCAATCTATATAGAGACTGCATGCTCTATTTGGAAGGAATATAAACAATGATTCTCTCACAATAATGCTTCTCAGACATTCCACCTGAAGTGACCTATTGCTACAATTCAACAAAGGAGTGATCTCCTCGCCTCATGCTAATTTAATTGAAGTTTCATCCGCATGAAATCTCCTCTAATAATCTAGTTTTGACCTACACCTTAAGTGCCCAATCAGCTCTTCATTTTTTTCAACAAGGCTAATCAATTATTTTGTTCACATTCCCGGCCACTCTCTCACCCTTTGGAGAGCTCTTAGCTTTGGCCTTCCCACCCAATCTTTCCTCATTAGCCAGCCGCCATATCCTAGTTAGCCCAAATTGCACCATTTGTTGGAATGGTTCAAAGGACCTCAACCACCTCTTCTTCACTTGTCCCTTCTCCCGCTCCCTTCGGGAAAAAGCCTTTGCTTCCATTTGGCCCCGTTCGAAGCATTCTCTTGGTTATGCTCGAGATTGGTCTTGGATTTTGAGAAAATTTCCAAGTCCCTCCGTTTGCGATCGAGTTAGTAAGTTAGTTTTTAGTGCCACTATCCATCACCTATGGTGGGAGCGCAATCTTAGACAATAGACCTCCAAATCCCGTTCACTAAATATGTTATAAAAAGCCATTGATTTCGATGTTTTTGTGAGAATTATTTCTATTCCCCATCCCCCGGTTGTAGATACCCCAAGGAACAAGCTCATTATTGTTTTATGGGGTCTTAGTTCTCCTCTTCGGCCTCCTACTTGAAGGTTGTTCTCTCCCTCCCCCATTGACTTCCCTTGTATTCTTTTAGTTTCAGTTTGCCGATTAATAGATTTCTTTATTTCTTTATACAGAATTTTAAAAAAAAAAAAAAAAAAGACACATCACGTAGGATCCAAAGTTGATTCACTCTCTTCTTAAAAAGAAATATAGTGTCTCGATATCTAGAGATCCAAAATATAGACACGTGTGTCCTTAAAAGGAAGCAAAGTAATTCAACCACTAGAGCGTGGTGTATACCCTGTATTACAATCTAACAACTATGCCAGTTTTGAAAGAAAATGTTATAAATAACAAGGTAAACCTATTAGCCCAACGGATATCAGCACAATTATCTTATGGAATCATAACTAGACCCCCCACATAATGAGATCAAATGGGAATGTGAAATGGCATGAAAATTTTCCATTTTAAAGAACAACTTCTAGGTCATTATGTGTTCATCAAATGCACAACTTAAATGAATGAGGTAACCCTGATCAAAGGCTATTAACCACATGCCTCACCACATGGTTTGTTATGAAATTCATTGAAACCAATCCCCCCTGCCCAATCCTGATTTTCACGGCCATAGTAGCACCATGCACTGTAGGCAGCATCCACTGGGCATCCCACTGTAGCAAGCGAGGAACCAATAGAAGGGAGATCTCCATTCCTGTTTAGACAAGTTGAGCTTTATAGCATTTGTTCAGCACACCATTCCTCTGAATACCATAATTAACACAATAATAGTTCTTTAGTTCCCTACATATCATTTATGTTGGAACTGTGGAATTCATGTTATCCTAATAACAAAATCATGATATAATCCCATCAACACATACTTTCTCTTTCCATAATGAGTACAACGTAGAATCATATAAATCAGAAGTGTTTACGTTTAAAACATAAATTTCAAAAAGAAAATAATATTTATACTCACCTGCAGATGTCAAAATGATAATAAATCCCCTCCACTGTTGAGGAATATAAAACCCAAATTTATGTCCTACAAAATCAATCCATGATAAAGATATTAAATTCTTGATTTCTACAACCACTAGATCTCTTTCTCCTTTCCTATATGTAACTTATGTTCAATTCTTGTTCTCAAAGTAATTCATCAATGATACAAATAATCAGCATAAATATGTTACAGAAAGGTCTCTAAAATATATATAGCTAATACATTCTCCAAAGTGTGGCTGAAATAAATCATGTATGGGTATAATGTGAGGTATACATATATCCTAACCAAAGGACAACAAAAAAATAATAATAAATAAACAAAAAATTGAGAAAAATTAACTCAAAATGAAATGGGGCATATTCTACTTACAATTCATGCCATCAACAATATTTAATCAAAATCCTTTTTTTGGGAAGGCTCGACATTGAATCGAATATGGGAGGGGGAAAAACACCTAAATCATTATGTTCGTAAATCATAACCACCATAACTATGAAGTCATGGAGATGATCAAAATACATATTTCCTATGACAATCCAAGATGCAAGGATACTCAAAAACAAGGTCTTAAATCCATAATTCGTAACATAATAATAGGTAGTAGATATTGCTTTTAAATTTTCAGCCAAACACAACAATCCCTTAAATCATAATGCTAAAAAATATGTAACAGTCCCATTCCTTGAAGAATCAAAACAACGAACACATTTTAACATTGTCAAATTGTTATTTTCATTCTTCTTTCTTTCCATCGGATAGCATGATCTGAACTTTGCATGCGTGGATCTCATTTTGCAGAATTCTATAACATGCTTAGCATTCAAATTCATAAATCTAAAGCATGAGATCCTTCTAGCAAACTTGAAACCCTAGGATAAATCATTACAGAATGGTAATTCAATTATATTCTTTGTCTATCTAAAATCCCAATTCTCTTCTTCTCTGTTTTTTTTCCCACTCTTATTTAAACAGGGGACGAAAACCCTGTCTTGGATTTTTGAGATTTGAAGAAACAGAACGTAACTAGGAAAGAAATGATTACCAGTTGAAGGAAATCTCATAAAGAATCTTACTTTCAAAGCGTCCACCAAATTTCTCTCCTCCGTTTTCTGGCTTTTCTTTCGCAGAACTCCCACCGTCTGGTTATCAACACCACTCTCTTCCAAATCTCTCAGAAAACCGCGCGACCCTCTCTTCTGCTTCTCTTCTGCAGTTTTGCTTAATAAAATTCCCAATATACCCACTGACAGATTCTTTTTTAGCCAATCACCTCTCATGCAATCTCATATTGCAACCTCACTAATTAGATAAATTATACTCTCCTTTGACGAATTTACAATCTAAACCTTACCATGACTCGTTTATTTCCATGCAACCAGTTCAAGTTGACAATCTTACCCTCAACTTGACTTGTTTATTCCCATGCAACCAATCGGTTAAGTGAAACAAATTTACCATAATACCTTTCGGCTAACCCAAGAATTCCCTTTGAACCAAAAAAAACCCCAGAATTCCCAATATGCCCCTCAATAGATTCTTTTTGGACAGTCTTCTCTCATTCAATCATTCGCTCATACTATAATCTTTATTTTTTCTTTTTTCTTTTTCCCTTAGAATTGTAGCTTTTTATATTAGGGAATGAGAACTATACTATAGAGAGATTCGAATCCGTGAGTTCTTCAAAAAATATAATGGTGTTACCAACTGACCTACCTTTGATGCTAATTTTTATTTTTATATGAATACTACAATCTCTCTAACTAGATAAATTAAAGGGTTTTTTTCATGTTGCTTACTTAAGTTGGACCTAAACTCTAGTCTACCCACTTATGTGCCTAATAGTACATGCTACCCACACTAGTGACCTAAACTCTCTCCTTCGCTTCTCTCTAGCTGAAGAGAAAAATCCCTAAAGCCCTAGCGCCGCTTCAGGAGGCGAAGAGCCCCTCTCTCTGCCTCTATCTCCGCCTCTCTCCGTCCAGGTTCCGATTTTAGGATCTCCGCTTTTCCCTTTATCTCTCTGATCTTAGCCCCTCTCTCCGCCTCTCTCTCCACCTCGCTCTGTCCAGGTTTCGATCTTAGGCTCTCCGCCTCTCTCTCTCTCTCTTTCTCTTTCTGCCTCTCTTCACCTAAGGCTATCAGCCTCTCTCCACCTCTATCTTTCTCTCCTTTCACTTTCTGCGTTTTCCTCTGCATCGTCCTCATCGCTTCTCTGGTTTTTGTCTCTGCATTTTTTCCATCTCTTTTCTGTGTTTTTTTTTTTTTATCTCTATTTCACTGTTTGCAGATTCCGATTATAAAAAATAAAAAAAAAAAGAAAGAGACAGTGGTTGCTACGAGCTTTGGTCGTGTTTTCTGGTTTTTTTCATCTACTGCTGGTGGTGGTTCCATGTTTGCGGTTTCAAGATAAGAGTTCAGAAACAAGATCCGACTATTTTCGCTTCAACAGCCGAGTTGGTGCCCTTGTGGTGTGTTCTGTTTTCACCTATGAGGCGTGTCCTGTATCCGTCCTTGTGGCGTGTGGTATGTAAGCCCTTGTGGCTTGTTCTATCTTCACCCATGGGGCGTGTTTTGTATCCACCCTTGTGGCATGTTTCGCCCTTAAGGCGAGTGGTATGTAAGCCCTTGTGGTGTGTTCTTGTCTGCGTCAGTGTCCGCCTTTGTGGTGTGTCTCCGCAGGCGGTGGTAGTGGATATGTATATCATATCCAGTATGCTTGTCTGGTTCTGTGGTTGTCACAACCAGTATCCTAAGGGTTTATTGGGCTTGACCCATCCCTTAGTTTGGGTTTTTTTTTCCTTCTTTTGTTTGGTGTTTTGTCTGTATTTTCTTTCAAGTTTATGAATGAAATGTTGAACTTTTGACCAAAAAAAGAACTTGAGAAATAACAAGTTACCCACAATTGCTTTTCTGTTAACTTTAAATTAAAATGACCATTTTGCCCATGGTTTAAATAAAAATATAAGTTTTTTATTTTACAAAACTTCACTTAATTTTTCCAAATGTACAATTTCAAAACTACATGTTCATTGAAGAGCCACCGATGCGAGAAAACCCCCAGAATGAAGCAAATTGAAGCTGGGAGAAGGTGATCAATGCCATTCACGCCTAGGGCTCTCTAGTATTTGAGAAACAGTGCTACTTGTAATCGAGTTAGGGTTTTATGTTTTTTCTTGAAATTCTATTCTTGCTCGACCCGTCTATGTTTCTTGCAATTCTTGCTTCCAATGCCATCTAATTCATCTGCCTCAAGCAGTTGATTCTTTTGGCATTGATTGTGAGGGATTTTGGTATTTGCCATAAATCGAAGGAGAGAGGTAGATAAATGTCTCCGAAATCTGTAATCAAGTTCATTAGGGTTTCATTGTCTTGGTAAACTTCTCTCTTTCCCCAAATCTGATTCGATCTAACTAGAAACTCTACAACTTCTGATTTTGAGTCTTGCCCGCCTTTTCCAACTCATTGCTCTGTACCTAACCCGCTTCCAAAAACCGTTGCATGATTTTTTTGCTTCTCCTCATACAAATGTTAGAGCTAAAAAAAACAAGGAAAGCATAAAATACTTTGCAAATCTCTTATCATAGACTATTGTTGCAAAACCTAAAATTTCATCTACCTTTGATTTTTAGGGAGACTTTCAGTGGTGGGGAAGAGTTATGACAATGAGGGGGAGATGGGGCGGTGGTTGCCAACAGGAGGAGGGGGAGGTGGTGGTTTCCTGCGGTGGTGGGTGGTTTTTGAGAAGAGAGAGACGCTGGGAGGGAACTGAATATTTGGGGCAATAATGTAATTAGATACGATAAGGGCATTTAAGTCTTAACATATTTCAAAATTAAACAACTTAATAGTCAAATTGTCAAAAAGTAACACTAGGTAACTTGTAATTTCTCAAATTCACAAGTGTGGGCACTACGAAATATTTGACCAAATAAGTGGGCAGACCAGAGTTTAGGCCCAACTTAAGTAGGCAGCATGAAAAAAACTCTAAACTAAACCATGGTAAAACATTTCAGCCGAAAATACGACGAATTTCAGCCGATTTAGTGACGAGCGAAATAAAACAGCGGGCGAAGGCAACATATATTAAAAGTCACTGAAAGTCGCCGGAAAATCACCGATTTTTCAGCGAACTGGCGAAATACGAGTGAAAATCACTTATACTTCACTCTAGTCATCCAATCTTCGCAGGAATTCAATATTCATCCAAACTCTTGTCCTTTGATTCTCTATTTGTGGTGGTTGCCGTTGTCAATGGGGCTGGATTGGGTGTTGCAGCAGTGTGGTTCGAGGACGGAATTCGAAATAGTGAATGAGGATTATGGAGTGCTGATTCAACTAAGAATGTAGAACTAGACAATTTGATGAAATCGATGCGTCGTTCCAGTGGCTGAGCGGAAACGATCTTCACTATTGGAAGGTTGGATCAAGGTTATTGCTAGATTGGATCTGATTGGCGTTGTTCAAACTTCAAACTTATTAACAAACTGGTAATGAAAAAAAATGTGAGTTTGATGATCATATATGAAATCGCTTGGCAAATATCGTTAAGGATCGAACTTTGTCTAAATAACACTCGGCATTTTGGGTATTTGCATAGTTGCGGACTTGCAGGTAATATTTTAAGAGTTTCTGATGCATAATTTCAATGAGGACGATGGATATTTCTCACCTTGTGGCAAGTGGCACTGACAACACCATCAAAATGTGGACACAAAATTTACTAGATAAGTGTGTTGCGTGGAGACCTTTGATGAAATTTTTTTTTCTTTCTTTTCTATTATTAATATTTCTAAATGAACCTTTGTGGGGGGCCTAGCGGGTCGAGAAAATTGTTGAAATATCAGGCAAAATTCCCTGATTTGCCAATTTTGCCAAGGGGCGAACCGGTGAATTTCGCCGAAAGTTCATACCTTGAACTAAACTCCCCCTTAATGAGTTTACAATGTTAGCCTTACCATGATTTGTTTATTTCAATGCAACCAATAAGTTGCTAATGTTAGCCTTACCATGACTTGCTTATTTCCATGCAATTATAATACCTTTTGTCACACCCAACCCAACCGGATACAGTCATACCCGAATATCCATGGGGTGATACACCGCAAGATCTAGGTTCAATGACACTTCCATACAACATATGATATAGCATAGTTAAAAAGACAAGAATAAATCAAGTTTAAGTATAAAATTATCAAATCTGAAATAATGACAACAATCGTCCAAAACTTCCAAGCAAATGTTAAAACATCAGAGTTATAGGAAAGAAAGAATGTCTGCAACGGAAATTATCCAAGAGTCTTGGTAGAAGATACCCTCGCTCTCCCAAAAGAAATCAACGTGTAAATATAGAAAAAGGACATGAAAGATATTAAAGATTTCCTAAGGATGGCAAGGTCTCTATCACTAAAAGCTAGCTTCATAGAAGCAGTCAAGGCACGAGCACGTAGCTTCTTGCGCTTCCACCTCTTCCTCATTTGTACCTTCCAGAAAGCTTCCTTGCGACAAATCCTCCACTTGGAAGGGGGCCTCAAAATTTGTAGAACAATCTAAAGAAACATACACAAATAAAGGAATGAGTTCCACAGACTCAGTGAGGCTAACCAACATTCATGTCATGTATTCAATCATAACAATCCACATCATATCCACAAGATGATAATAAAGTAAATGGCAAAATATGATAATGTATGGTTATGATGATATGTTCCTAACTCTACTATGAAATCTCTAAGGTAGACACGCATTAAGAATTCAACAGTCTCCTTTGGGTAGTCTCAATCACTCTTCCCTCAAGGCTTTGATGCACGTCTTTTGGGTTCCTCGCGGATGTTGGGTAAAGTCCGTCAAGCCATGGTTGGGGTTATAAGTCATCACTCTCTCACATCACCATTTGGTATGAGACTTGGCGCGTGTCAAGGTTATAGTTAGGCCCCATGCAAGGTCATCTGGTCTCGTATTACATATGGTCCGGATATCTTCCCTCATGCCTAGTGCCCTTTTGGTTCAACACATTCCCACCTATGAATGGAATACTCAATGGGAGACATCTGTCGGATCCCATTCTTAACCCAATGGTCATCCACATATAATGGACGGGATGCTCTCCATGTCCTCTCATGGGTTGGTTACCGATCTTGAGCATCCATGAGCCATTATCTATTATATGCAATTATACGAAACTATGATGACAGTGGACTTGCTTGACACACAAGACCCAACCACTGGCATCACGGGTTAACCGGCTTCAATAACTCTACCGGAAGGGTAGCAATACTCATAGGGATTCGTAGCCCAACACTTCTAGACACCTATCATTCATGTGGTTTGGTCTAGATGCAATCACATAAGGTCATTAAGGGTAATGGGCGAACCCACAACCCTAGTTAGTAAAATATGATAAGAAAAGTAATGTGATTCAACATCATTCATCTCATACATTCTCATATCATCATCATATCAATAATTTTATTCAAAATAAAGAGAAAAATCAATCATTCCAACCTTACCTTCTGTTCGTGCAAAGTCACACACAAGCATATCATGATAGATATAAATTTAAAGCAGTTTATATTAACAATAAAATTTAAAATAGCAACACTTAATAATACAAAACATAGTTGTCATTCCTTACCTTTCAATTTGATTCTTTTCTCCAAAGTCCCAAATTTCACTCTCACAAGTCAGTGAATATATTCAAAATAACCCTAGTCACATAAGAGAATTAAAAAATATAAATTAGTAGTCAATTGGATTTCAAAAGGTATCCCAAAATCATCCCACAAAAACTCAATCTGACAACTAGATTCAAACTCGTCGTTCTCAACCTAGTTTTGGCGAAAGTCAATATTTCACCACCGATTCGAAGTCGAATCGAAACAAAACTTTGGGAAAGTCAAATTGGCAGCAATAGGGTTCGAAAGGTACCTTCAATTTGACCCAATTTGTTCTAAATAAAAAAGGCCCAAATTTGTCTCTCTAAATCGCCCGCGAGAGTCTCAAAGAGTCAAAACACAAAATCTTTTGCAACGATTTGCACAAACAATTCACATACTTGAGGGAAGTATTAATACAACTATTTAAGAGCATTCAATAAACCTAACATGCTTCAACTACTGAAATCCCACAATCAAAGTGAAGAAAACCCCGCAAAACTATGTTTAAAGAAGAGGGTTTAAGGATTCTCACCTCCTTCAATGTTCTTGTGACGATCCGGATCACAAAGCACCTTTGGTTGGATGGAATCTACTTTTCTCCTTGGTTTCTTCTCTTCCCAAAGCCTTAGCCCCACTCTAGCATTAGAAAATGCATTTAGAGGTGAGTTAAAAACATAAAATAGGGTTTTAAAACCCGAAATCCCAACTTTGTCCCATAACTAGGAAGGGGTGGGGGGTTGGGGGGGTCGACCGGTCCAACCAACCGATCCATGTTTGACCCCCCATCCGGGGTCCGATTCCAGTAATTTTTGGCTTGAATGAAAGGTCTTTTAATTATCTATGTTTGCATATATTTACCTCGTCAATTGGACTCTCCATCACCAGTCTACGAACATGCCAAAATCGTCTTTTAACGCCATCGTGATTGACCTTCTCCCTCCTCTTAAACTCTAGGAGAGATGTCATCACTAGGGTCATCCATAATCATTGGGTCCACTTTAGAATCTTCGGGCTCGACTCAAATGGCCCACAGTTGTTGCTGACTCGAGGCTCGGGTTTGCGGTCCTAAAATCCTGGGTTGAAGGGTTAGAAATCTAGGGGATTTCACACCTTTTGATTAACCCTCTTTTAACATATAGACCAGCCAATGATCCACCGTCCTTTTGGAATCCATCTTGTCATGTAGCCCCAATTCGTCAAATGGACTGTGAGTTACAAAATACCCCACACACTTCACGCTTAACAGTAAGGTTATATTTGCACTCAAGCCCAGCTAGACATTTCATCAAATAGGTAGAGATCAACCAATTTCATCCAAGCTTGCCTGTCTTTAGTAAAGAGTATCAATGAGAAGTCACCCATGACAACATCAACATCAGCCTATTCATGCAGAACAAATCTCTCACTCGAAAGCCACTCTCTGTTTCTGTTTCCCTTTCTTTAGTCCATCACAAATCTGAGTCTCCCTTAATAGTCGAGATTTGTTGAAACCTGAATTCCAGGATCCACTATCCCCTACGTAGTTTTTCTACAAGTTTTCATTTCCTTCCAAACCCATCTCCTAGATCTACAGTTAATTCTCAATTGTGCTCTGCACCTTCTCCTTGAACATGAAAAGTGTCTGTGTTTTACTTTGCTGGTCTATTTCCAAAGATGGACAGTATACAGCTTAGGCATCATGTTGGGGGGCTAGGCCTTGGCTCCAAGGCCAACTTCTGAGATCTATGGTTGATGGTATGCTTTTCTTCTTCTCATTATAGGACTAACACTCAAGTTGTTTTGCAGTGATGTAGTTGTAATGTAACCCATCTATCCCCCTTCTGTGTGTGCCCATCACATCTAATGCTTGTCTGAGAACTCCATTTCAAAAGTTTGATGGGATCTACTTTTGTTTTGAAAGAAAGGAGGAACCAAGTTTTCTCCCTCTCCCCGTGGTGGTTGGGAACCTAATTGCTCCATCTTTCCTTCAAACCCATACCTGATTTCAAAACAAATGAGACTCTGCCCCCTATTGTGGTTTGGATCTAATTGAGGGGTATTAGAAGTAAGAATCTATCTTATCATCTTGTTTATGGTGTTGTTGCTGTAATTGGTAAAGTTGTAGAAGTTCACCTCAATCCGGTAGCTCTTGGCCTATCTATATAGCAATTCTTCTATGGTCAAGATTATGTTGGATATCAACAAAAGAGTTGGGTTCAAAATTGCAATGCATATCTCTAATTGATCTTGGGCCCCTCTACAATTGCTATATGAGGCAAGAATACTTCGCTTCAAATGTGTTAAGCACCTTACTAAGCATTGCACAGAGGATTTTGTCTTTAGTCCAGCTAGGAGTTGTCAAGCTCAAAAAGGAAATCTGGGGATCAATGATTTCTTTACAGGGCTCCAAACTAAACCTATACAAGGAAGGCTTTCTAGATTTCACTCTACTCGAGATCTGGAAAAGATGATGTCCCTTCCCATTGTGGAACTTGCTTGCATCACTGCTAAAACACCTTCATCATCTACTAAGGCAGTAATTGGGATTGCTTTATCAGCTGAAGGAACTGATGCTTTTGGGGTGAGGGTATTGACATCTTAAATCTCAATTTCAATACCTCACCTCCTCTGAATCTTGATGATGTCTTTCCTATGTCCCGTTCACCTACTGAACAGTCAATTCGGTTCTTAATCCATAAACAACTGAGGTCTGATAATCCTCAATCTTTTCCACTTCGAATTGACAAAGGATTGAGTGATTGTTTGAACATGTGCCTTGATGTGCATGCCAGCAACAATAATGAATGTTTTTCTATTGGGGACTTTGAAATCTTCACAAACCCACAACATCATCAAGAAATGCAATGTGCACTTCTTACCCTGGTACAATTACATCATGTGCAAAAAGATATGCACATCAGTAAGCATACTCAACAGGGGGTCAATTATGTTACTGCTATAAACTCTATTGTAGTTCTCAAACAACAAAACTTTGAGTGGGCCACTGTTACCAAGTCTTGCATAAGAAATCAGGGAACTAAAGAATTGGCTATATCCACAAATGGCCCAACGGAAATTGAAGTAGCAACTGAAGATAGAACATGGAGCTGAAGAGAAGGATGCAACAATGGGAGAACATGAAGTTGGAAAAACAAAGAAAGTTGAGCATGAAAAAGTAAACAATAAAGATGGTGGATAAGTAGAAGACAAAGAAGCAAACAAAACTCATGCAGAACTTGAAAAAGATAAAGACATAGAAAAATCAAGAAAAGATGCAATTTTGACTACTCACATTACAGGACAATAAATCAACTTTGAAAAAGTGGTGCTTTTTTCTTTAGAAATGTGGACCAGGTCAACAAAGGAGCAATTTTATTTGTGCTAGGCATTTCGGAAATGAAAAAGAATGCAACCCACCTAGGAACTCAGTTGTTCCATGGAAGAACCAAAACAAAAAACTTTGAACACCTCTTTGCCAGACTAGGAAGCAAAGGTGTTATCATCAAAGTATGATAATGCACATGTTTTGAAAAGAATATGATGACTTGGAAGTACCATTAACCCAAAGGTGTTGGCACTTTCAAAGTCATATGTCTCGCGGTGATTGCAAATTGTAAGGGGACTAGAGCATTCTCAACCCAAAGGTTGAAACGTAGTAACAGTCAGCAACTCTTACTAGCATGATGGTAATTTTCATTCTTTGGTTTGTCATCATTATTAAATGCATGCCTAAGATTGATGTTTTGATAATTTACAAATGGCATTTACAGTACCATCAAGATGTCTTTTGTTTTTTAAGGCACTTTAAGTGGGAGTTTATAAGAATCATGTTTCTACTATGAGTGTCTTAGAATTTTTTGATACTTTCATTTAATGGGAGTTGTTTGTTTTTATTCAACATTCTTTGACTTCATTATGAAGTTTATTCATTAATAAGATGATTCTTCCGTTTTCATCTTGTGTTAATGATTAAAGTAAATAATGTAGATTTATATTTGCTACATTTGATGTTCTAATGACAATGACAATATTTAGCCAAAGTTCTGATTTATGACGGTATTTAGTCAAGGTTCAGATTTATAGTGGTATTTAGTCAAGGTTTTGATTTATGGCGGTATTTAGCCTAAATCCTGATTTATGGCGGTATTTAGCCTAAATCCTTGTTATTCCCAGATTGACACTGAGAGGGGGTGAATCAGTGTCTTCAAAAAATTCACCACAATGTGGCTGGGTCTACCAGACAGTGTACCACCACTCTGCAATCAAGGCACTCCAATATGTGCAACAAAGAAAAATAAACAAAAACGCAATGCACCAGAGTTTACGTGGTTCGGCCAAATTGCCTACATCCACGAAATAATACCCTACCTAGGGTTTCGTATATTACTCAATACACTTTTAGATATTTTGACTGCTTCAACAGTCCAGGAACACCAATTCCTGTTATAGTCTAAAATGCAATTCAGACAAGGGCACCCACCCCAACCCCCTAGACAAGCTCCAACTTGCTAGGTCACAATGTAAACCAATAATTCAAGTTCCCCAAATTACATTCATGAGATAGATTCTTCATCACTAAACATAACCTCGAAAATAATAGACAATCACTTGTGAATACGGGTTACCTCAACTTGTGTAAGATGCATGGTAACAATACTTGTTTCTCTTTTTCTCCAACTCTTTTTTTTTTTTTTCTCTTTTCAATCTTTTTCAGTTTTCTCTCTTTAAAAAAGCCATACAACCATGTTCCCTTCTTTTCTTCTGCTGCTTCTCTTTTCTTCTCTTTCACTTTCTTTCTTGTTCAGCAAAACAAAAGACTTCTTATTCCCAAGCTTCAGATCTCCATAGCCAACCAACGTCTTCTGGTTCGACCTCCACGCTATTCCCAAGCTCCTCAAAACGTCCTCTCTTTTGCTAGAGTTTGCTCTCCTTTTATAGATTAATTTAACTCAGAGTTTGAATCAAACTCAGAGTTCCTATCTGACTTAAACAAGGAGTGTTTTAACGTACAAATCGGACTAACTTCTAGATCTCCAATGAACAATCCCACCGTTGGATTTGAAGATCAAGAAGTCGTGAAGCTTTCCTCCAAAAATCGGATCAATCGGACACTGGATGACCATCCGATGAAGAGGTTGATCAAAACTGGACTCAGAGACCCTCAAAAACGGGATTCTTGAGTTTTCTTTATTTGAATTGGATTCTTTCTCTCAAATATAATTTCCATATCAAAGCCCACTTAAGTTGCCAACAATGACAACACCTTCATTTTAAGCCAATGAAACAACAATCTCCCCCTTTGGAATTGTTGGCAACTCAACCTCCTTTTCTCTTTTCTCTCCCCCTTTGACAACAAGTACAAAGGGTGCTTTGTGCTCCCCCTACCATAGAGCTCCCCCTACATAGACTCTTCCATAGGAGTGCCCACCGCACCTTCCTATCCTATGGAGAGATGATGTTCTATGTATTTTCTCACTTACTCCCCCTTGGAGCCACAACCCCAAGCTTTACTCAATCTCTCAAAACTATGTTTGGACAGTGGTTTTGTGAAGATATCAGCCACTTGATTTTCTGTGGGAACAAACTCCAAGCTCACTTCACCTTTTATCACTTTTTCTTTCAAAAAGTGATATCTTATATCAATATGCTTGGTTCTAGAATGTTGCACTGGATTCTTGGAGATATTGATAGCACTCATGTTATCACACTTGATAGCTATAGCTTTATCACATTTGATGCCAAAATCAGAAATTTGTCTCTTCATCCAAATCACTTGAGTACAGCTGGTTGCAGCTGCTATATATTCAGCTTCTACTGTAGACAAAGATATAGAATCTTGCTTCTTACTATGCCAAGCAACCAAACTTCTCCCCAAGTAGAATGCACCTCCACTAGTGCTCTTTCTGTCATCAATGCTTCCAGCCCAATCTGCATCTGAGAAGGCTACAAGTGTGAAGTCTTTAGACTTAGGATACCATAACCCATATTCCATAGACCCTTTTAAGTACCTGAAAATCCTTTTTACTACTTGTTGATGAGTCTCCTTTGGGTTTGCTTGAAACCTTGACATAAGACACATTGCTTGTAAAATGTCTGGTCTTGATGCTGTTAGATATAAGAGACTCTCAATCATAGATCTATAGTGAGTTTGATCAACTGAGGGGGACTCATCACTTGAGCTCAACTTGCATCCAACCACCATAGGAGTTCCCACTGGTTTGCAATCTTCCATCATGAATTTCTTTAACATTTCCTTAACATACTTTATTTGAGATATGAATATGTCACTTGCCATTTGATTTACTTGTAAACCCAAGAAGTAGGATAACTCTCCAAGCATGGACATTTCAAATTCTGTACTCATCTTCCTTGCAAAACCTTGACAGACTTCATCACAGTGACCTCCAAAGATGATGTCATCCACATACACAACAACTACCAATTTACTACAATCTTCAGCCATGACATAGAGGTTGCTGTCCACGGTTCCTTTCCTTAAACCTAATTGTAGCAAGTAAGTGTCCAGTCGTGAATACCAAGCTCTTGGAGCTTGTTTCAAACCATATAATGCTTTCTTGAGTTTGCATACCATATTTGGATCATCACCTATTTCAAATCCATCCGGCTGCTCAATGTAGACTTGTTCTTCTAAATCACCATTTAGAAAGGCTGATTTAACATCCATTTGATAAACTTTAAACTCCTTAAAGGCTGCCAAAGCTAGGAACATTCTAATGGATTCCAGCCTTGCCACTGGAGCAAAAGTTTCATCAAAATCTATCCCTTCTACTTGAGCATATCCCTTACACACCAATCTGGCCTTGTTTCTGACAACTTGCCCTTCTTCATTCATTTTATTTCTAAATACCCACTTGGTGCCAATAACATTCTTATCAGTTGGTCTAGGAACTAGTTCCCAAGTGTTGTTCTTTTCAATTTGGTCAAGCTCTTCATTCATTGCTTTCACCCAATTTTCATCTTTACAAGCTTTCCTTTTTGACATGGACCACATACATGATTTGAAGGCCTTTTAATCTTTGGAAGATCTCTCACAACTTCCCTTTTACTGAGCTTGGCAAGATTCTTGAAATTTATATGCCCCAATCTCCTATGCCATAACAAGCTTTCATCCTCTTGACTCACCATGCACCTGTTTGATAAGACATATAAATTTCCGATTGTTCTGGTTCCTAAAGCCATTGTTTTGCCATTTTTTGGCTTCTTGATTTCACAACCTTCTTTAGTGAAAAGAACTTCATATCCACCATCACAGATTTGGCTCACACTAAGAAGATTGTGTTTGAGCCCACTCACATATAGAACATTATTGGATTTTAACTTTCCTTCATCCAACTTAACTGAACCTCTACCTTCAATCTTGGCCCCATCATTGTTGCCAAATCTCACTGAACCACTTTTCACTACATCAAGGCTTGAGAACCTATTCTTGTCACCTGTCATATGTGTGGAACACCCACTATCAAGAATCCAAGGTGCCTCACTACTATGAGCCTTGAAAGCTGTTTGAACTACCAAGGAATTTATCATTTTTCCTTTTTGTCCTTTCTCAACCCAAATTGCTTTATCTGATACATCAATAGGTTCCCTCGATTTTCTTTGAATTGTTTGTGCATGTCTTTGAGCTAGCTTTTGGGGAAGGTTTATCTCCTTCTGTGAAGGAAGAGCAGTCCAACAAGACCTTGCAATATGTCCCAACTTGAAACACCCGAAGCATTCTATTTTAACCTTATCCAATGGAGCAAATCTGTTTATGTTGTTGAATGCCACAACCTTGTTTTGTCTTCTACAGTTTGCCACTTTATGTCCAAAGTTATTGCATCCATAACAATACCCATTAAAGCCTTGACCATTAAATGTTTTATGATAAGCTCCAGTATAGCCTTCTTTACTCATCTTTGGCTTGGTCTTCTCAATATATGGATTCTTTTGGTGCTCCTCATCAAGACTCATTGGATTTGTTGTATTTCTATTTCCATTGGTCTTATTTACATTTGAACATTCCCCCTTTGAGTATCCAAGACCAGTTTTAATATGAGGTGACCTCTGAACACTCAAGATCTCATCTAGTACATTATCTCTTCCCCAAGTAGAAGTAAAGTGAGTAGTCCCTGTCACTTGATTTTCAACTGTCTTGTCCTTAAAGTTCAATGTAACTGGAGTGGATGATGTGGTAGCTTCTAAATAACTCCTCTTTTGTTCTCCTTCAAGTTCTGATCTTAACCTTCTAACTTCTTTCTCAAGTTCTTCACACTCTTCACACTTGAGAGAGAGGTAAGATGATGAGTCATTTATAACATGTTCCAATTCACTAATTGTGACAGTCAACTCCTTGATTGTTGTCTCAGAATTTTCAAGTTGATTCTTCATTTCTCTATTTTTCTTCCTTTCCTTTTTGAGATCAAGCAAGGCAGAGTACAACTCACCAACATAATCAATTTCACCTTCAGTGTCTTCATTATCATCATCAGAGGAGTAGCATTCGTTCTTAGTTGAGTCATTGTCTTCATCTGATTCTTCTTCAGAGGAGTAGCATTCGTTCTTAATCAAAAGACTTCTCCTTTTGAAATGGTTCCCAAAGTCTTTGGAGCTGCCTTCACTTGTGGCCATTCTTACAAACTTTCTGATCAAATCCCGAAGTGGTTACACTTCTCTTCACGGGAACCTGGCTTTGATACCAATTGTTATTCCCAGTTGACAAGTGAGAGGGGGGTGAATCAGTGTCTTCAAAAAATTCACCACAATGTGGCTGGGTCTACCAGACAGTGTACCACCACTCTGCAATCAAGGCACTCCAATATGTGCAACAAAGAAAAATAAACAAAAACGCAATGCACTAGAGTTTACGTGGTTCGGCCAAATTGCCTACATCCACGGAATAATACCCTACCTAGGGTTTCGTATATTACTCAATACATTTTTAGATATTTTGACTGCTTCAACAGTCCAGGAACACCAATCCCTGTTATAGTCTAAAATGCAATTCAGACAAGGGCACCCACCCCAACCCCCTAGACAAGCTCCAACTTGCTAGGTCACATTATTTTGACTGCTACAACAGTCCAGGAACACCAATCCTCGTTATAGTCTAAAATGCAATTCAGACAAAGGCACCCACCCCAACCCCCTAGACAAGCTCCAACTTGCTAGGTCACAATGTAAACCAATAATTCAAGTTCCCCAAATTACATTCATGAGATAGATTCTTCATCACTAAACATAACCTCGAAAATAATAGACAATCACTTGTGAATACGGGTTACCTCAACTTGTGTAAGATGCATGGTAACAATACTTGTTTCTCTTTTTCTCCAACTCTTTTTTTTTTTTCTCCTTTTCAATCTTTTTCAGTTTTCTCTCTTTAAAAAAGCCATACAACCATGTTCCCTTCTTTTCTTCTGCTGCTTCTCTTTTCTTCTCTTTCACTTTCTTTCTTGTTCAGCAAAACAAAAGACTTCTTATTCCCAAGCTTCAGATCTCCATAGCCAACCAACGTCTTCTGGTTCGACCTCCACGCTATTCCCAAGCTCCTCAAAACGTCCTCTCTTTTGCTGGAGTTTGCTCTCCTTTTATAGATTAATTTAACTCAGAGTTTGAATCAAACTCAGAGTTCCTATCTGACTTAAACAAGGAGTGTTTTAACGTACAAATCGGACTAACTTCTAGATCTCCAATGAACAATCCCACCGTTGGATTTGAAGATCAAGAAGTCGTGAAGCTTTCCTCCAAAAATCGGCTCAATCGGACACTGGATGACCATCCGATGAAGAGGTTGATCAAAACTGGACTCAGAGACCCTCAAAAACGGGATTCTTGAGTTTTCTTTATTTGAATTGGATTCTTTCTCTCAAATCTAATTTCCATATCAAAGCCCACTTAAGTTGCCAACAATGACAACACCTTCATTTTAAGCCAATGGAACAACAGTATTTAGTCAAGGTTTTGATTTATGGCGGTATTTAGCCTAAATCCTGATTTATGGCGGTATTTAGCCTAAATCCTTGTTAGCAATTTTGCCACAGACGGTTATGCCAATGGGCGGTTATGCCAATGGGCAGTTATGCCAATGGGAAGTTTTGCCAATAGACGGTTATGCCAATAAGCGGTTTTGTTGTAGGCAGTTATACCAATGGGTGGTTTTGCTAAAGTCAGATATTAATGTTAGATCAATCAATGACAGTTTGCCAAATTATAATATTTGAGTATTTTATCTATGAGGTAATTCAAGGTAGGCTGATCATTGATTAGGAAAGGACCTACAAGAGGAAATGCTTTTGTGATCACATAAGGTTTCGCATTTTTTACATCTTGTATGCACCCTAAGGATTCATATCAGCAAGTTGTTAATTACTGTAATAGCAGATAGTTGTGTTCCGTATGTTGATGAGTATCTCCTGGCGTCGTTCATATTAATTGTTTGTTGGTTGAATCAGATTTTTTGAGTGATGAAGGATTATGGGCATTATGGCCAAATACTTAGGTAAATGTACTTGTGTTAGTGTAGCCCAAGTGAGAGATTGTTGGGTTTTGTGGGCTTAACTAACACTGGTCCTTTTATCTGAGCCCATATTCATTCAGGGGTATTACTGACCTTTACTTTTGTGGGAGTGGTTAAAGGTTAGGGTTTTATATTACAAATAACTCATTGGGTCCCCGTAGCCGTCACACGATACATTTGGGATTGAAATTGTTTCCACAAACTCTTAAACGAAGGATTCCAAAGAGTGAAAGGCTATGGAAGATTCTAGGAGATCAAAAGGAGATCTACAACAAGAACGCGCTACAGGTATTTATTTCTACGCTTCTGTAAATATATTCATAACTATGCTTTAATTATTATAGGAACAATATAGATCTTGGTGGATCCAATATACTTGTCCACGGTAATTTCGGAGATTAATATCAACTCCTGATTCAAGGAGAGAGAGAGAGAGAGAGAGAGAGAGAGAGAGAGAGAGAGAGAGAGAGAGAGAGAGAGAGAGAGACAATCTAAAGATTCAAAACAATTCAACCATCAATGAGAAGAAACGATTGTAGTACCTGTGAATTGAAGATATTAAGATAGACGTTGATACGAATACAACAGAGAAATAATACATATATTACCCCAGGTGGTCTTAAACTGCAGAATAATGAAGGGGAGAATTCCAAACACCAAAATCTGAATACTTCGTAAGCCGCGAATTATATCCAATAAGGCCTTAGTTTCTTGAATAACCTCATCTCTCGCAGTAGAAACTCCGATAAAAGAATTAGAGTTCCTGAATTTGAAAATGAAAAAATAAAAGTTGAGATCTAGCAATAAATTAGGGCTTCAAGATCTTTGTTAATGAAGAAGTTTTTAACAGCAAGCAACGGCTGTAAGCAAATTCGTTGGATAATGGAAGCTTAAAAGCAGTTGGAGGAGTTGGATTTGCAACTGCTGTAGTGGAGTTGATTTTTTTTCTTCTTTTTTTTTTTTATATATTTTAGATTTTAGTTTTTAAATTGGAGGAATGAGGATTGTAAGGGAACAATCTATCAAGAATTTTTGGATAATTGCAAAAAAAAAAAAAAAAAAAAATCCCATATAAGGATTTATGGCTTTATAAAAAAAGAATATGAATTTTTGTAAAATGGGAGAGAATTAGATTATTCATTTTACAATATAAAAATCGAAACTAAAATCATGGGAATTGAGAAATTCACCTTCTTGATTTGATTCTCTTTTCTTAAAAAAGAAAAAGAATAAAATACTAATGGAATCTCAAATAAGAATTTTTAGTTTCTTATTTTATTATTTTATTTATTAAGCGAGTACTAGATTGGTCGTATTTTTATTTTACGAAAGTAGAAAATACTAAATATTATTTTTTTTCAAAAATTCAAATAGAGAAAAAAGAAACAAAATCGTAGAGAGAAGGATAGGATTTAGGAAGTTATTTTATTTTCATTTTTTTAAAGGAATTTAGTAGCTAAAATGTCAAAAATACTAATGGAATCTCAAATAAGGACTTTTAGTTTCTGATTTTATTACTTTATTAAGAGAGTACTAGATTGACCGTATTTTTATTTTACCAAAATATAAAATAATTTTTTTTTCAAAAATTCAAATTATGGAAAAAGAAACAAAATCGTTGAGGGAAGGATAGGATTTTGGAAGATATTTTCTTTCTATTTTTTTAAAGGTGATTAATTAGTAACTAAAATGTCAAAAATATCTAGTAAAAAATAATGAAAGAAAATATAGACAATAGAAAACTATAGGTAATTCAAAAAAAAGAGAAGGACAGAAAAAGAAATAGCAACCGAAGGAGGGTTCAAATTTAGGAGAATATTTTATTTTTCTTATAATAGCATGATAGTATGATTTATAAGGAAGATTGTTTGAGATTAAAAAGAAATGTATATTTACTCTCTTTTCTAAAAAAATGTATTTCTTAGTTTTATTTTACGCATTTAAATAAAAATATATATAAAAGGGTACCAAGAATTTATGTGTAAAAAATAAAATGACAAATAAGATAATACAAAAAATATGACATTTAAATAAAGACGAAGGATATAATAGTCAAGTGAAAGATTTGCGGAAAAAGAGGAGTATGATATATATCGAGAGAGAAATTCAGAGAGGGATAAAAATTAATAATAATTTATGGCTAAATGTCCAAATTATCCTTACAAAAATAAGTAAAGAAATAGAAAATAGTACAACATTATTGATATTTACAAAAAATATAAGGACAAAAAAAGACAGAAAAAGATTTGCGGAAAAAAAAAGAGTACTGCTTTTATAATAGTAGTATGATATATATATATATATATATATATATATATATATATATATATATATAGCTAGTAATGACGCACGTGCATACATGTAAAATGTTCTCTAATATAATTTTTTATTTTTGTATAATTTAATTTTTATCTTTGAGTTGAGGTTTATTGGATACTTCTTTTTTTTTTTCTTGGTAAATATGACTATGGCAAATACTCATTGACCAATGAATGCATGTATGTTGGAGAATGGTGAAGAGGCAAAACCATGCGAAAGAAATACGGTTGGTTGGCCTTTGGGAATTAGTTATAAAGACGAATTCAAGAGCAGGTTCAAGGGCACAAATTCACAACCTCTTTTTTTTTTTTTTTTTTTTTTTTTTTCAATTTTTTTATTTCAATAAGAGCGTAGATCCTATGATAAAATAGTTAATGCTCTTATTGAGATTTTAAATAGTTAATTCATCACTGTAACTAACCAATAATTTGGGATAATTACTATTACCCCCTTGAACTTTGATTTTATTACTGTTGTATCCCTTGTACTTTTCAAAATTACTAATCCAACCTTTAACTTTGTCTACAATTACTATTGCCCCCCTACCGTTAAGTTTTGTTAGTTTACTGATGATGTGATATCTTTATATTTTCTCCAAAATACCATTATACTTATTTCTTTACTTATTTACCCTTTTGTCAAGTTACAATAGTACCCTTAATTAACTGTTATAATTCGTTTTATTCTAAAAATAAATAAATAAATAAATAAACAAATAAATAAAGAATGATTGAATAAAACTCAAATAGAAATCGAAGAAAAAGAAAAATCGAATTCAACTCAAATTGGAAACTGAATATCACCTAAAATAATTTCAAAATAAATTAAGTTTAGTGAAGGTGGGAAACCAAATCGGATTTAGATTTTGCCCATTTCTTTAGGGCCAGTTTGGTTACATGAATCCAAAGATTTCAAATCTTTGGATTCATGAATCTGAGAATTATACCCGTTTGGTTGTAAAAATCTCTAGATTCATGAAATCTAGAGATTCACCTTTTTACACTAAAAACGTGAATCTGTAGATTTATGGGTAAGGGGTGAAATCCAGAGATTTCAAAAAAGCTATACATTTGCACATTCACAAAAATCACGTCGATCAAATAATTTTTTAGGATGAATCCACAGATTTCATTTCACAACCAAACATCTAATTTTATAAATTATAAATCCATAGATTTGAAATCTACAGATTTGAAATTTCTAAATATTTGAAATCTCCAGACTCATGTAACCAAACAGGCCCTTAATTCAAAATAAATGAAGCTTAGTGAAGGCGGAAAACCAAATTGGATTTGGATTTTGCCCATTTCTTTAATTCAAAATAAATGGTTTAGTGAAAGTGGGAAACCAAATTAGATTTGGATTTTGCTCATTTCATTAATTCAAAATAAATGAAGTTTAGGGTAAAATTGACATTTAATCTGGTTTTTATAAATGGGGTAGCATCGTCTTTTGATTTCTTAATTTTAATGAAGGGCAAATTAGACATTACATATTCAAACTTAATGGTACTTAACACCGTTATAAGGAAGGGGGCAACAATAATTTCATAAAGAACAGGGTTTTATTAGTAATAACATCAAACTACAGGGGGGCAACAATAATTATCCCAAATATTTTTTATGCATTTGAAAAATGGTTAAATTTGTAACTATATTTTTTATGCTCTTATTTTTCTACGTTTTGCATGTTCTGCGCTGAAGTTTTTATGTAAGTCAGTATGTATGTAAGCGATGAGAAATAAAGAGAAAATATAGTTTTTACAAAAGATTGTATACTTTCTTTGTTCATTCACAGGGTTCACGTTGTGTGTCCTCCATTTTCTGCAATAAAGTTTTGATGTAAGTGAGTATGTATGTAAACGATGAGAGATACATATTTATTTGAAGGTAGTGAAATCGATGTAGTTAAGGTACCTTCTTTGTAGTATTAAGTTTCTTCTTTTCAATCACTCGATGTTGATTGGTTTGTTATCCTGTAAAGAATATTTTGATGAATGACATAAATAATATTTAACTATATTTGTAGTACTATATGTAAATTAAAGTGTTTGTATTACCTTTGAATGAGAACTTCTTTGTAGACCATGTTTTTTGTCTACTCTTGAATTTTGGATGGTTTCTTAGTATTTTTTATCCATACTTTTGTGGTTGACATTGAGATTTCTCTTGATAATGCAACGTATAATTGTCCATGTGAGTGGCTCTAGAAGGTAGATACCAACTTTTGGTATTGTTTGACCTTGTGACTTGTTAATCGTCATTGCAAAGCTTAGCTGAATTGGAAACTACTCTCTTTTTAGAAGAAAGGGATATCCTTCATTCTCTGCTAGGCATAATGGTATTCTTAGTATTGGAACCAAATGTCCTTTGAATTGACCAACTTCAATCTCAGCTAGAATTACATTTTTTTGAAACTGTTGACAAACCAATCTTGTTTTATTGCATTCCCCTTGTGCAAGATTTAAGTTTTTTAGGAGCATCATAGGGCAATTTTTTTTAATATCAATTAATGAGGTGGTAATTCATTTGGTGATAATGAGTTGAGAAATTCCTTAGGGTATTGTGTGTCTGCATTATCTGTTCTGTGAATCATAGCTATAATATGTGAGACGTTTTTCTGGGAATCGATCAATCATTATCTCATTTATGTTGTCAACTATTTCATTCTTAGTTGCTAAAATTGCTCTATCTGTAATCTCCTCTGCAGAATGGACATGTTGTTGTTGTTCTGGAAATATTTCCTTGATTAATTGTTCTTTTCCTGCCTTTTCATCTTCAATTCTGATCAACGTTTCCTCTATAGTTTTATCATATCATCATCTCCTGTGGGTTCTTCTCCATTTTCAACTCTTAATAAGTATGCATAAAATGTTGGATCATTGATAGCCATCATATTTGTTGTGAGCTGTATCGGTTCGACAGACCGCAGGAGAGTACAACCGATTCAAATACAAGGTTGGACACAGGGGTGAGAACTCACTCACCAACTGTCAAAAGAACCGGTCCCGATGATCGAGCAGTTCGCGACGAACGGAATGTTCGGGAAGGACGGGCTGTTTGTGATGATCGAATAACACGTGATGATCGTGTTAATCGAGGTCGTGATCATATCGCTGAAGATCACCCAACCCAAGTTGGTCAGGGAATTGGCCAACATCAACCAGAAGTTAGGGTAGTTGGCTAAAGGAAGGATGAATGAGGATATTTACCCAGTCATTCGGAAGACCCCCTTTGCCGAGCCAATTGCGGGATATTAGTTTCCCCATAACTTTCGTTTGCCTACCTTTTCTACATTCAATGGCTCTGGAGATCCAACGGCTCACATTGGCTATTATCAGCAGACCATGGCAGTTTCAGGTAATTCTGACGAAATTTTATGCAGGGTTTTTGGTTCATCTTTAACCGGAGCAACACAAAAGTGGTTTTCGAACCTCCCCTCTGGAAGGATCGTAAACTTTGATGAATTGGCGCACAAATTCATAGGGCGATTCCAGAGTGGAATACAAGTCAAGAAAACGGAAGAAACCTTGTTTACTGTCAGACAAGGAAAAAGCGAATCGATCAGAGAGTTTCTGAAAAGATTCAACAAAGTAACGATGGAGATAGAAAATTTGGATGAGCAAGTAGCCAAAACTGCTCTATTCACTGGACTCACTAACCGGAAACTCCTGAAGTTATTACTATAGGATATGCCTGCAACTTATGCTGAGTTGGTACAGAGATGCCAGAAGCAGGCCGAAGTCATGGAGATACTAGATGCGCGCCAAGGAGATAACAAAGTCTCCAATAAGGAATAGAAGGCTCCTGATCAGAAGCAGAAGCCAAAGAAAAATGTCCGTGATCGGGTTGGAAAATCTCAGGCTTGGCGCTAGAGGTCTCCCGGTAAAAGTGAATATACTCCATTGAATGTTCCTCGGGCTGATATTCTAAATATCATCAAAAGGAAAAATATTTTGAAGTGGCCACCTAAAATTCTTTTGAAACACGGGGAGAGCAACGGGATCGAGAAAAGTATTGCCGATTCCACAAGGACTATGGTCATTATACGTATGACTGTCGTCATCTGAAAGCAGATATTGAGAGATTAATATCTCAGGGACACTTGTCCAATTTTGTTAGCAGAAGGAGGGAGGAGCCACGTGAGCCACGCGTGGGTGCTCTTAAAAGGGATCGTTTAGTTAGTTCAGAACGATCAAGGGAGGCTCCGAAGTCTAAGAAGGGCAAGGAGGTGAATGAAGCTACTCGGTCACCTATCCTTACCATTTTCGGAGGACCAGAGCCCGAATCACTCCGCAGTTTGAAGACAAAATCCAAATTTGTCGGAACCGGAGAGACGCAGAAGCGAAAGAAGCTGAATGGTGAAGATTCTATCACCTTTGGCGAGGAGGATGAAAGAGGCGTTTGTTTACCTCATGATGACGCCATAGTCATCAAGGTAGAGATTGCACGTCGGAAGTGCATAGAGTTTTGGTTGATACAGGGTCTGCAGCTGACCTAATTTCTTATGAAGTGTATCAAAAACTGAAGGTGGATGAGGACTTGATGGAGCCTTCATCCACGCATCTATATGGTTTTGCAGGTCGTCTGCGGTGGCGGAAGGATCTGTCCAGTTGGACTTATTTATTGGAAGTTTTCCTAAGGAAACAACCGTCCGAATCAATTTTTTGGTGGTTCGGGAGCTGCTAGCTTACAATGTTATCCTCAGGCGACCATCTTTATCCAAGATAGGTGCTATTGTTTCGACAAAACACCTGAAGATAAAATTCCCGACTAATATGGGAATTGGTCAAGTTTCCTCTGACCAGAGGATCTCTCGGCAATGTTACGTTGCCTATTTAAAAGACAAGGAGGGCCCGAGGAAGGTGACTGCCCTACCTATAGAAGTTTGAGACGATCGGGAAGAAGCAGAAATGCAAAGGCCCGAACCAGTGGAGAAGTTGGAGCAAATCCAACTGTGTACCGAGGATAAGAAGAAGATTACTTATATCGGGTCTGAGCAGCTTGAGGAATTCAAAGATGAGTTGAAGTTATTTCTTCAACAGAATAAAGACATATTTGCATGGTCTGCTGAAGACATGCCAGGAATCGATCGGGCTGTCGCAGAGCATAAACTCTAGATAGATCCGAAGGTGAAACCAGTGATACAGAAAAGGAGAAATTTCTCCATTGAAAAGTATGAAGCCGTTCGGGGCGAAGTTGAAAAATTGAAGAATTCTGGTTTCATAGAACCAATTGAATGCCCAACTTGGTTAGCTAACGTGGTAATGGTAAAAAAGGCGAATGGGAAGTGGAGAATGTGTACAGATTACACAGATCTCAACAAAGCTTGCCCTAAAGATTGCTATCCGTTGCCTCGGATTGACCTCTTGATAGATGCGACTGCAGGATATGAAACTCTAAGTTTCATGGATGCCTACTCAGGGTATAATCAGATCCTTATGAATAAGGAAGATGAGAAGTTTACGGCTTTCATGACTGATCGTGAAAGCTACTACTATAAAGTCATGCCATTTGGCCTGAAGAACGCAGGACCTACATATCAGAGGGCCGTCAACAAGATTTTTAAAGATCTGATAAGAAAGAATGTTGAAGCTTATGTTGACGACATGCTAGTGAAGAGCTTTACAAAAGCAAATCATATTGCAGATTTGACTAAGGTATTCTCAGTACTGCGAAAATATCAAATGAAGCTGAATCCAGAAAAGTGCGCCTTTGGAGTTTCCTCGGGAAAATTTTTGGGCTTCATGGTGTCACAAAGAGGTATTGAGGCTAATCTTGCCAAAATACGGCTCTTGATTGATATGGAGGCTCCCAAAACTGTTCGTGATGTGCAGTGTTTAACAGGGAGAGTTGCCGCTTTGAATCGATTCATCTCCAAGTCTGGAGAAAAGTGTTTGCCATTCTTCAAGGCACTCAAAGATTTGAGGGGCAACAAGGAGGCAAAATGGACCGAAGAATGCCAGAAAGCTTTCGAGGAGTTAAAAGAAGCACTCGGACAACCACCGATCTTGTCCCAACCAGAGAAGGGGGAAATATTACAGCTATATCTAGCGACGTCCCTTTCAGCGGTCAGTGCAGTACTTGTTCGTGAGAAAGATAAAAAACAGTGGCCAATTTACTATGTGAGCCACGTATTGCTAGATGTGGAGACACGATATTCGCAGATTAAGAAGCAGGCTCTGGCTCTCATGATGGCCGCCAGGAAGCTAAGGCCATACTTTCAGGCTGTTTCAGGCTCATCCAATTGAGGTATTTACAACTTTTTCTCTCAGTAAAGTTCTTAATAAACCTGATTTATCTGGAAGGATGGTGTTCTGGTCGGTTGAACTCAGCGAGTTCCAAGTGAGCTTTAAGCCCAGAACCGTGTTCAAGGCTTAGGCGTTAGCCGATTTTGTAGTAGAAACTACTGCACCAGTGGAGTCCACCATTGAGGATCCCATTATACCAACCACTTGGGAGGTATATGTGGATGGTTCGAGTAATAAAGATGGAGTAGGAGCTGGAATTCTATTGAAAAGTCCAGCAGGATTTATTATTCGATATGCTTTGAGATTTGCATTCGAAGCAAGTAATAACGAAGCGGAATATGAGGCTCTGATAGCTGGACTTCGGTTGTCAAAAGCATTGTCTATCGCAGATGTTACTATTTATTGTGACTCTCAACTTATAGTCAACCAAGTCCAGGGGGAGTATGGTATTAAAGAACCACGCTTGCAGAAATATCAAGAGATAGTGCAGGCATTTCAAAACCAATTTTGGAATTTGAAGATATCTCAGATTTCGAGGACTGAAAATTCAGTGGCAGATGAGCTATCCCGACTAGCCAGTGCCAAAGAAAAAAAATCTAGACCCTTCGGTCTATATTGAAGAGATAACATTTCCAAGTTATCATGAGAAAGAAATTTCTTATATTGAAGCAGAGCATTGCTGGATGGATCCGATAATTGAGTATCTGAGAGATGACAAATTACCTGAGGATCCGAAAGAGGCAAGGTTGATCAAGATACGATCGGCGAGATTTGTCATTCAGAATGGGAGACTATACAAAAGATCTTATTCTGGACCCCTTATGAGATGTATAGGCCCCGAAGGAGCAAAGTCAGCTTTGGCTGAGGTTCATGAAGGAATTTGTGGGGCTCACATGGGTGGACGAGCCGTGGCCCACAAAATTCTAAGACTTGGGTTATATTGGCCTAAGATCCAAGAGGCTGCTATGGAGTATGTTCGTCGATGTGGCAACTATCAAATTCATGCTACAGTATCAAAGCGCTCGGCAGAAACCATGCCTTCAATTCTAGATCCCATTCCCTTTGTGATGTGGGGAATTGATATCATGGGCAAATTCACCAAGGCGTTAGGCGGACAGGAATATCTGATAGTAGCAATTGATTACTTCACGAAATGGGTTGAAGCCAATGCACTGGCAGCAATTACTGAGAAAAAAGTGGAGAAATTTGTGCTTGAGTCAATCATATATCGCTTTGGGATTCCAAAGATTATCGTCACTGACCATGGTACTCAGTTCGACTGTCCGCAATTTGAGCAATTTGGCGGAACATATATGATCGAGCATCGTACGTCCTCAGTGGCATACCCCCAGAGCAATGGACAAGTAGAGGTTACTAACCGAACGCTACTGGAAGGAATAAAGAGAAGACTCGAAGCTGACAAGGCTTCTTGGGTCGAAGAACTTCATAACGTACTGTGGGCTTATAGAACTACGGTTCGAACACCCACAGGAGAAACTCCATTCAGGTTAGCATATGGATCCGAAGCATTGGCACCGGTGGAGATAATGGCGGGGACATTACGGGATCGAGAGTTCGAGGAAAAAGCAAACGAGCAAGGGCTGCTCGATAGTCTTGATTTGTTGGACGAAGTTTGGGCAAAGGCAATAGCACGAACTCAACATTATCAAAGAAGGATAGCGTCTCATTATAATACTCGAGTGAAGAATCGTCGGTATTTAGCCGGAGATTTGGTGTTGAGAAACACCTTAGCTACCGACCCGCGTCACCAAAGAAAATTGGACCCTTCCTGGGAAGGGCCTTATATGGTTGTAAAACCGGTTGGTTCAGGAGCTAACAAGCTGAAGAACATCAACACCCAGAAAGAGTTGGATCGTTCGTGGAATGCTAGGCATCTAAATTTTTTTTATCCTTGATGATGATTTCAATTCTGTTCGTGATGTAAACATTTTCAACTCAATCAATGCAATTTTTGGCTTTCAACAAATTATCTTTTGATTGGGGGGCATCATACACCACATTCAAGAACAAGATTCAACTATAAGGCATCGGATGAAAATCAGTGTGGGTCCTTCAACACTTATGGAATTTTTTCGGAATCTCTTAAGTCGAGGCATCGGATGAAAATCCGAGTGAGTTCCTTCTGCAAGGCGTCGGTTTGAAACCCAAGTAAGTTCCTTTAAGACTTATTGAATTTTCGAATTATCCTTAAGTAAAGGCATCGGTTTAAAACCCGAGTGAGTTCCTTCTCAGGCTTATTGTATTTCTCCGGAAATCCTTAAGTAAAGGCATCGGTTTAAAACCCGAGTGAGTTCCTTCTCAGGCTTATTGTATTTCTCCAGAAATCTTTAAGTAAAGGCATCGGTTTAAAACCCGAGTGAGTTCCTTCTCAGACTTATTGTATTTCTCCGGAAATCTTTAAGTAAAGGCATCGGTTTAAAACACGAATGAGTTCCTTCTCAGACTTATTGTATTTCTCCGGAAATCCTTAAGTAAAGGCATCGGTTTAAAACCCGAGTGAGTTCCTTCTCAGGCTTATTGTATTTCTCCGGAAATCTTTAAGTAAAGGCATTGTTCTAAACAACTAAGACCTAGTACAACAGCGATTCAAGTGGCTAGAAAAGTTCAAGATGAAGTTAATTTCTTATTTCTTCAAAAGACCAGAAGAGGCCGGTATCAACATCAAACATAAGATTACAAGAGCTAGATGGTCCAAAAAGAAAGTCATCATTGATGATCATTAAGAAGTCATACAAGATCGGCACAACTTTGCTAAGACAAACACATTAGTCAATCATTGGTATGGATTCAAGGAGAAGAAGAGGAGAAATGAGGATTACAAAAAACATTTCAGTATGTATAAAATCCTCCGCAATTTCATACTCTTTGTCCAGCTTGTCCAGGAGAAGTATGGTCTTCGACCAAACTTGCATTCAAGGCGAGCTCGTCATAATTGAATCCTTCCAAGGGAGAATAAACTGAAGAATCTTCCAGATAATGCATAATATCTGGATCAGAAGGCGGAGGATCAATCTTATTTTTGGTCTAATCAGGAGGAGGAAGGCCCAGTTTAGTAAATACTTCAGGATGGCAAACAACACTGTAGGGAGTTGTATCAAAATGAGGATCCTTCCTTAATATTAATTCCCATACTTCGTTCTCACCATCCCGGTACGCCTGCAAGTTATAAGCATTCAGCATATCAACAAAGGGCTTACTTGTGTAAATACTTGAAGACGCGAGGCTCTGCGAATATCGCTTGGAAGGGATTCGGGCAAAGGAACGACAGCTTGCCTTTGGGGTGACGTTTCAGATCCTTTGGCTCCTGACTTTCCAACTCCTCGCTCCAGGTGCCGAATCTTCTCCCTGGCATCATCCAAGTTTGACCGAAGACGATCGATCACCGAATTCTTTTCTCCTGCAAACTCCCAAGCTAGTTTCCTAAGGCGAGCAATCTCAACATCTTTAGCTTCAGAGATTTCCCGAAGCCTGGAAACTTCATTGCTCAACCTATTGAGCCTAGAGGCTGCTTCCACTTGGTTGTGGAAGTTACAAGTAAGACTCCTGCAAACAACTTCCGAGTTAAAAAGGAGCAGAAGAGTAATATTCAGAATCAAAAGATAATGAAGAAAGACTTACATCACCAGTGACTTCATAAAGATTTCATCTGGAAGTTTGGAAAGAACTACACTCTCAGAAGTCATTCGAGCAACAGTGCACCATTCCAACGCTCTGTCAAACTCGTTTGACACTAATTCGGGCGAAGGATGAGAAGGATGAGCTACACCAAGAGAAGGATGAGCTGCATCACTTGTCACTCGACGGCGCTTCCTAGTGGCAAAATCCTCCAACTCCAAAGGAGAGGAGGAGGATGCCAAACAAGCACTAGAATTGGAAATAGGAGCAGCACCTGCTGGGACCACACCTTCATCAGACGCCAACATAGTTGCCTCAGATGCCCGAAGAGTCTCCTTCGGGGGTGCACGAATGGTCTCTGCAACAGGGGCATCAGCAGCGCCATCAACAACGGAGTGATCAAGATCTTCCTGGGAAAGACGAGCGATCACTTCGGGCAGAAGAGGCGTAGGGACGGCATCAATAGAAACTGTGGGAATCTGACTTGAAGATTCACCAACAGCAGTCGCCTTACGCTTGGAGGATTCACTAGCTGAAACCACCTCACTGGCCCCAACCACCGCCGATGGAACGATTTTCTTACAAGACTTCGCTTTGATAAAGTTTGGGTTGATCCTGGGAGCCACTATATAGACAGAAAAGCCGTATCAGTACAGATATCCAACAACGAAAGAAAAGAATGGAAAACCCTAGTTCTCTATCAACTATGAAAAACCCGATTAAATAAACCCTAAGTATTACTACTATGCAGTTTACTCAGGGGGAAAGGGGGAAAGAGATGAGTAATCAAAAAACTCACTTGTTCAGAATTTGATAGAGTTATTGTTGGAGTACGAGGAATACGGAAGCAAGCAGGAGGACGGAATGTCACCTTAGCAAATCTAACTTGCAGATAGCAGGATAGATGGAGAGTACCCACGAAGGCTTTAAATAGCCTCAGGTATTAAGACGACGGTTGAGAGCTAAAGACAACCAATGGCCCAAATCGAAATGACGCTTCGAAATCCGTAACAAGCAAGATCAACGGTCATAGGGAGGCCACATGGAAACATGTGGAGGCAAGCACCCGATGTAGGGATACCTCCAATCGTCGCACCGCCATTGTGATAATGGATGTATTACCGATTCATTGGAAACAGTGAATGGTATACTAAAGCAAGGAAATGTTTGGACTTCATAAGGGAAACGTGCGGACTTTGCAGTAAATGAAGGAGTGGGGAAGATTAATGCATCTTTCCAAAACGTATCTTCATAATATCTCTACAAGATTATTATTCGTCGAGGAATGTGAAGTTAAGTGATAAGTTTTATCATTTATATTTTATTCAAGACAAGATTTCAGCAGGAGACGAGGAAATAGTAAGGCCAACATGAAAAAGAAGTGTCTATTCATTAGCAAGGAGGTCAATCTTTACAAAAAAAAAAGATAACTCCCTAAGCCTCTTCTTCATTGTTGCCCAAGGAGCCTTGGTCAGGAGGACTTTTCTCAGGATCCTGAGAAGAGCCTTCCTCAAGATTAACGTTGTCAGAGTCCTCTTTAGCAACAGCTTGTGACTCGGCTTGTGACTTTTCCTCTAGAAGTGTCGGCTCGTCAGCCAGATATGCCTCATATTGTGGGTCAGCTGGAAAAGGATCATCTTCTTCCCGAGCCCAATCTGGGAGATCCATGCCTAATTTCCCGAAGACCTCTTTATGGCACACTTCACGAAAGGGAGCAGTATTGAAGGAAGGGATTGATGCGAGAATTTGCTCCCAAACATCATTCTGCCCCAAGCGATAAGCTTGGATGTTGTAGGCACCTAGCAGTTCGGAGAAAGGTACGTTGTTCAAGTACTTCCGAACACAATCTTTCTGAAGCTCTGGCTTGATGTGCTCGGGCTTGCTGGGAATCGCCAACTTCAAGTATTCTTCGTTCTCTATACATTTAAATTCAAGTCTGTCACCGAACAACGTGGCAACTTCTTTTTGCTTCCTGGCCTCGCGCTCGGCAGCAGCAGCACGAGCCTTTGAAGCATCAAGGGCCTCCTTGAGGGAGATCACTTCTTCCTCATGCTTTCTTTGCAGCTCCTCGGCAGCTGCAGTCAGCCGGTCTATCTCAGAATTGGCTTTGGCCAAATTCTCTTCACAGGTTTGCAGCAAGGAGCTATTGCGGCCAACCCGGCTCAATGCTTCCATGTGTTGATAGAAGCTCAATACAGCATTCCTGGGAAGGCGGAAATTATCAGAAGAAGTCACAATAAATTGTAAAAAAATAAGTAAGCAAGAAGACCGGTACCTTGTGGATTGACTAACAAGGGCAACGTCGTCCAGGGTTTCAAATTCCTCGCGATCAGAAGGAACAAGACTGAGGGAGCTCCACTCTGCAGCTTTCTCAGGGTCCTGAGTCACCTTGTTGGTCAACTTTAGGGTCCACTGAGGGGTGAAGACCTCCTCACAATCCGCAGAATTTTTGGACTTTTTGTGGGAGGAAGCATCAACTGTATCATGCCTCCTTTTGGTTCGGGCGGAGGAGGAAACATTAGACCTCTCCACCATTGGCTTCTTCCCTTTACCCGAAGCATCAGCCACGGGCCTGATATTCCTGATACCCCTATAAGAGGGGTCGGGAGAGGGAACAGAAGCCTCTTGATCAACGGTCAAGGCTCTAGGCGATCGTTGCTCGGTTGTCACAACGGCCCTAGCAGCCTTCACTCGCAGGTTCTCGGGGTTCATTCTTGGAGGCACCGCAAAGAAGAGAAAAAGTCAGAATTGAAGACGTATCACTTCAGTAAAATTAAAAGATGATGGTTAGAAGCTCACAATGAGCCAAGTCCCAGTACTGAAGAATGGAGTTATACTCCACCTCAAGTCCATGTATCTCTTGATACCATGGAATGGATTTGATCTTCTTGACGGCCGCCTCGTCTTCTTTGGATAAGGGAAGGCCTCGTTATTCTCGGAAGAAGAAGTACACCGCCTCCAGACGGTCGGGAAGTTAAGATATGAGGGAGGCGCTCGACAGAAAAAGTATCGTTCGCGCCATCTTTTGTGGTTAGAAGGGCAAGTTCCTTTGGCAAGGATGTTGCCCCTCCAATCAAGTTCAGCCTTATTGCGTTTGGACAGAAAAACCCATCTGGGAGGATGGGAGATAGAAAGAACATGAAAATGCACAAAGAGAGAAAGAGATGGCGTAATGCCAAGTTCAAAACACAAACCCAAGAAGCCGACGATGAGACGCCAACTATTGGGAAGGAGCATTCCGGGACAAATGTTCCAATGATTCAGAACTGCTGAGAACAAAGGATTAAAAAAGGGAAAGCGAACCCCGCTTTCCAGTGCATCTATGTACAGAGAAAATTCACCCGAAAGGGTTGAATCAACCCTCTCATCAGGATGGGGAGCCCTAACCTGATAAGAGGAAGGAAAATCAAAATCTTGGATTGCTGAAAGAAGGGTTTCCTCCTTGAAAATGGAGGGAACAGAGCCAGGTCTGCCATTGGACCTGGAAGTTTGAGGCTGCCTAGAAGACTCGGCAATTACCCTAGAAGTCTTGGATGATCCAGACTCAGGGAGGACAAAAGGAGTTTCGGTTTTTCTCTCTAAACCTTTTTGAGAAACTTCAGCAAACTCGCGCCAGAGGACAATTAGGGTTTTGTTATCACTATCTGATTGTTCGGAAGGAGGAGAAGCAAAAGCTTCATTACCACTACTATTACTAACACTGGATACCAGAGAAACCCTATTATCCTCCATTACTTGTTTCAGTAAGGTACAAAAAGAAAAAGACCAGTAAACTTACTAATTCAGTGAGGCAAAAGCTTGAGAGCAGGAAGGTGCGAAGCAGACGACAAAGGTTCAAATTCCAGACAGGAAGAATGAAACCTACGAAGACAACGAACCGCTTTTAAAAGCACCCGCATGAGTGTTCGGGAATCTGAATGATCGAGATTGATTCAAAATCAACAATCGAGATTAGAAGACGTTTTGAAAGTTTGAACTCACGAATCCGAAACAGGCGTTTGGAAACCGTCGCTTGGATTACGTGAGCCATGACAGATCGACTGCAAGGAGACACGTGGCCTTACCCTCACAACGCTCGAGGAAAAGTGACCACCGCATTAAATGTGATATGACATTTAATGGAACACGCAGAGACTATTGCCTGACGAAGAACCCAGTTAAAAACCAAGCCCTCAGGATCGACCGAACGCTTGGTCTGGGGGGCTCATGATATGGAGAAAATATGATCGAACCGGGTTCATATCGGGTTCAACCCTCGACCCCGGTCGAGACAGAGGGAATCGGCTCGCTCCCGAGCGAACCGGATCCAGAAGATGGCTTGCTGAGGAAGAAAACTTATTCAGCTACAAGCACGCCCTAATTCAACTTATGAATTAGGTTAATTACCCTAATGATGGCAGACTCAAATTGACGGCTACGACTAATCATTATCGAAGGGATAATCATCGCATAACCTAAAGGTTATCTCAGGAGTCCTCTACTAGTCCAAATTAGTAGAAGTTTATCGCTCAACGGATCTAACTATTAAGATCCAACGACTACCCGAAGAAGGCTCAAGTGCATCCAACGAAGGAGATTCGAAGGTACACTCTATATAAACCTCACTGCCATACGAGGTGAGGGACGAAGACTGAGACTCAGCATCAGTCTCAGATTTAGATACATACTGGTAGACGTAAACTATCAGAGGCTTACGATCTAGATCACCTTTCCCAGTTCTTTATTCCTTAGCTCTGTGCTTCTAGCAGAGCCGTTTGTGATTAAGTTCATCAACTGACTTAGTCTTTGGAGGTGGACTCCCGACTTTCGCGGTCGGGCTACATCTGACGCTTTCATTTTGCAGGTCATCACGAGGAGATCTAAGGGCTGAGCAAATTTTGGACGCATCAGAGAGAAATAAAATAAATTGAGAAAGAGAATACCTAGTTGTTGAGAAGATTTAGGAATGCACTCCTAATGTTGAACTTTTCTGATTAAGTGAATGTGAAGAGAGATGAAATAAGAGAGGAAAGATGAGAGAATAGATAGAAAGGAAAGAGGAGAGAATAAATAGAGAAGAATTTAGGAATTGAAGAGTTAGCTTCTAATTGGGAATTTAATTGCTTCTTCCTTTGATATAGGTAAGGGATAATTACTATTGTCCCTTTGTACTTTGATTTTATTACTACTGTATTCCCTGTACTTTTTAAAATTACTAATCCAACCTTTAACTTTGTCTACAATTACTATTGGCCCCCTATCGTTAAGTTCCGTTACTGATGATGTGGCATCTTTAAATTTTTTCAAAAACCCCCCAAAATACCCTTATACTTATCTCTTTACTTAGTTACCCTTTTGTCAAGTTACATAGTGCCCTTAATTAACCATCGAGCAAAAGTAACTATAATTCATTTTATTCTAAAAAAAAAAAAATCACCAAACAAAGAAAGAATGATTGAATCAATTAAACTCAAATAGAAATGGAAGAGGAAAGAAAATTGAATTTAACTCAAATTGAAAACTGAATATCACCTAAAATATTTTCAAAATAAATGAAGTTTAGTGAAGGTGGGAAACCAAATTAGATTTGGATTTTGCTCATTTCTTTAATTCAAAATAAATGAAGTTTAGTGAAAGTGGGAAACAAAATCGGATTTGGATTTTGCCAAATTCTTTAATTCAAAATAAATGAAGCTTAGTGAAGGCGGGAAACCAAATCGGATTTGGATTTTGCCCATTTTCTTTAATTCAAAATAAATTAAGTTTAGTGAATATGGGAAACCAATCGGATATGGATTTTGCCAATTTCATTAATTCAAAATAAAAATCACCAAACAAAGAAAGAATGATTGAATAAAACTCAAATAGAAATCGAAGAGGAAAGAAAATTGAATTCAACTCAAATTGAAAACTAAATATCACCTAAAATATTTTCAAAACAAATGAAGTTTAGTGAAGGTGGGAAACCAAATTGGATTTGGATTTTGCTCATTTCCTTAATTCAAAATAAATGAAGTTTAGTGAAAGTGGGAAACCAAATTGGATTTGGATTTTGCCAAATTCTTTAAATCAAAATAAATGAAGCTTAGTGAATGTGGGAAACCAAATCGGATTTGGATTTTGCCAATTTCATTAATTCAAAATAAATAAAGTTTAGGGTAAAATTGACATTTAATCTGGCTTTTATAAAGGGGATAGCATCGTTGTTTGATTTCTTAATTTTAATGAGAAGCAAATTAAACATTACATATTCAAGCTTAACGGCTACTTAACACCGTTATAAAGAAAGGGCCAACAGTAATTTCGTAAAGAACATGGTTTTATTAGTAATAAAATCAAACTACAGGGAGGTAACAATAATTATCCCTATAGGTAATCATGAGATTATTAATGACAATGACACTTATATTTGATATCTTTTTTTCTTTTTTGGTTTGCCACCCCGGTTTCCAGCGCTTTGCCCTGACTAATCCGGTATTCGACCCGGGTCACACACCTGGCTGTGGTGGGTGAGTCTCCCAGCGGAGATTTTTTGTATCCACAAGGTTTCGATACCGGAACCCTGCTTAAGCAGGAGCGGATAAAGCTACTTACCACTTGGACCAACCCCCCGTTGGTTATATTTGATATCTCTTTCTTTCTTTCTTTCTTTCTTTTTTTAAAAAGAATTCAACTAGAAACAATTTCCAATGATATTTCACATGTGTGGTTCTGCCTCTGTTGCTTTATATTCTATAACAATAATAAGTTTGGAATATTGGGTGAACAATATATTATATATCATCATCTTGGTTTTGGTTCACCTTGTAAAATATACTTTGGCTTTAGTTTTGATTTTGGCTCGAGGTAGTTTTTTAATATTTTTTAATATTATTAAAGTGGAAATGGGAGAAACATAAAGGTTAGAGAGAGACAAAAAAGGTATCGTTTTAATTTTTTTGTAACTATACCTTTTTTTTAACTAAGTAGTATTTTTGCACGTGTTAATTAATGGTACCGCATAAACAAAAGTTAACGGTTTATGATGATAATTCAGAAACGACTCTTGATCTATTTATGAATTTATGTTTAAATTAATTTATCTTAGTGATAAACAAATGTCATATATCATAATATCATACTACTATTATAAAAGTACGAACTCATGGAAGATGGCTACATGTTTTCCCCTAAAATACTCCTAAACTTTTATTAAAGTTATATAATTAATTAGGTCTAAAATTGTAATTTAACATTCATAAATATAATTAATATAATATTTATTATTAATTGAATCTTCAAAGGTTTTTCTTGGAATCCCAAATGGTTGAAACTCTTAGTTGGCCCATTAAAAGAAAAAAGAAAAAAAAAATCCATCAAAACCAATGATATTCATTTAATTAAAATCAATATATATATATATATATATATATATATATATATATATATATATATATATATATATATATAAGAAAATATAATAATATTTATTAATTAATATATTTACTAAATGGATCTTCAAAGGTTTTGCTTGAGAATCCCAAAAGTTTGAAGCCTCTTAGTTCGCCGATTAAAAGAAAAAGAAAAAAAAACCATTAAAATCATTGAAAGCATTGATATTCATTTAATTAAAATCGTTATATATAAAATGACGAAAACATATAAGTTTTAGACTTAAATTCAACTCAAAGAAAATAAAACTCAATCATATTCCAAGACACACCACACGTGTATCATTACTAGTATATATATATATATATATATATATATATACCTGTACCAATTCACAGAATTTTGGAGATATTTTTCCATTTAAACGTTTTATTAAGATGAAACCCGAAGCACACACAACCTTGTCGATATGTCCGAGTGGTTAAGGAGATAGACTTGAAATCTATTGGGCTTCGCCCGCGAAGGTTCGAACCCTGCTGTCGACGGTTTTTGCGTGACAGTTCTTGTGGCATTGTTCTTAGCGATTTACCACATTGTGTGAACCACGTCAAATCTCTTTGTGTTTTCATTTTTGTTTCTTTTCGATTAGCTATATCTTGGTGTGTGTTTTAACAATTCTATGTGCCGAATTTCTATGCCTGCACAGGAGATATCAGCATAGATATGAACGAAAATCCTACGGATACGACATCAGTATGGATTCCGAATTGATTTTGTCTGAACCAATATAGTATTATTGGTTTATTATGAACCATGAGACAACCTTAAACCAAACCAGTAGGGCAAAGGAAGATTAGACAGGAAGGTAAGGCGTGTTCTTGTAAGTATTCAAACAGCAAAGTGACATGGAAAGCAAAATCCATGTTTGGCTCTCTGGGTTTGCTTCAGGTCTCAACTGCCCCCTGATAGGGCTGCAACTGGGCCGGGCTGAGCCGGGCTTTTGCAATCCCAAAGCCCAGCCCTACAGGGCCAAGCCAAGCCCATTCCCACCCTAATTGGACCTAATTGGACCTGGTCGGGATGGGTTGGCCCTGATTGGCCTTGACCCTGATTAGCCGTGATTGGCCCTATCCCTAGTCCTGATTGGTCCTGATTGGTCTTGATTAACCCTGATTGAATCTATCCCTGGCCCTAACCCTAATTATCCTTGTCTCTGGCCCTGATTGACCCTAGCCATAGCCTTAATTGGTCATATTCTTGGACCTAAAATAACAAATGTAAATTCATAAAAAAAATAAAAATAAAAATAAAAACATCATAAGTAAACTAAAAATAAAATTTATAAAAATATAAGATGATTCAAGGTCATACAAAATGATAAAATAGTCAATAAGTTGATAGTGTTGCTTTAAACATAAATAAATTCATACTCCATAATTCTATATTGATCTCTGAAAGTCTCTCATTGCTTTGATGATGGAAATTGAAAACCTCTCCCATTACTTTGGTGATGGAAATTGAGAACCTCTCCCATTAGTTTTGTAATAGAAATTGAAAACTCCTCCCATTGATATCTTATTCAAAAAAAAAAAAAATCATATTCAAAACTCTGTTAACAAGTAAATCAACGATAATTTAGTATTAATATTTTTTTTGTAGTTAAAGAAAATTATATTTTAGTTACAAACATAGCTATCTGTCCTTAATTATTATTCTTATTATTATTTTTTCTTCTTCTTCTTCTTCTTCTCTGAAATATCACATTGGAGGCAAAAGAAAGATGTCAATATTCATGATGAGAAGTTGGGGTGTAGATTTGTTAGATATTAATTCTCTATATACTAGCTTTTCTTATTTATAATTTATTATCTCGCCTTAGTCCAAAAAAAAAATCAATGATTTTCTGGAACTAAAAATGACTTAATTCAAAAAATAAAAATTATTTTAAAAATAATATAAAAAGTGAACTCATAGTCTAATATTATCAAAATGACTGAAGGTCAAAGTCGAGACTTATAGTTATATCAATGTTAATGTGAAGATTAGGGTAAAAATCTAACACATGATCAGGGTCAAATTAACATTAAGATTAGAGCCGAAATTGGAGTCAGGATCGGGCCAAAATCAGGTGGATGCTTACTACATTGGTAATGAAAATATAATTTATTTTTATTAAATTTTTTACAAAACATGATCATGTTTTTAAAATTTGACAGTGTCCAGATATTCATCCATGTGGATTATAATTAGTTCCTCTCCATATGGATTGAGGGTCCAGACTCAAATCAAGGCCTAGATCAAGGCCAAGATTAGGGCCAATATTAGGGCTAGGATCAGGATCAGAAATAGGGCTAGAATCAGGGCCAATCAGGGCTAGAATCAGGGCCAAAATTAGGGCCAAGATTATTGCCAAAATCAGGGATGGGCCGGGATGGGCTGGGTGGGCTAGAGAGTAATTCCAGGCCTGCCCTTGGCCCTAGTTCAAGGCCAGAATATTTTGGCCCTAACCCAAAATCTTTAGCCCAAGCCCTATTCGGGCTCAGGGCGGGCTTAGGGCGGGTTAGGGCCGCCAGGGCCAAACTTGCACCCCTAGGCCCCTAATGCTATGGTTCCCATTTAATTCTAAGTTGTCCATGGACAGATTTAGAAACAGATGAGAAAAAAAATTCAAATGAATCTTGTTTCATTAGAAATACTATAAATGTTAAAGGAGAAGAAAATAGTGTACTTGGTTGACATGTATTTATACGTATAGTACTAAGAATCATATTTTTAACTTCAAATTAATTTTTTGAATATATTTCTTTTCTTTTTTTTTTCTTGGTTAGCATTGAACCAGTCATAAGGACTGGGGTCTATAAACCCAGAGGATGGAAACGCGAGAGGAGGAAGTGTGGAGAGATAGAGGTTCGAATTTATTAATATAATTATGAAACCCAATTTGTCTACTCCCAAAGCTTGTACATCTACATGCTATTAATGCATCAGATTAGCTAAGATGTCAATTGAGTGATTGATTGTAGAGCTCAATTAGTAGATTTCAAATTAAAATTTTGAAATCAAGCTCAATTACCAACTAGTAGATTGATAATTATGTTGATATTGTGTGCTTGCAAATTGCGAAAGTAGGTGAAGAAGAAAAAATGATCTCACACTCTTTATAAAGAATCTTCCTTCAAAAGGACTCAAGGAAATAAATAGATCAATAACGTGCAAGCCCACAAAGCGTCACCCTAAAGGGATCTTAGAAAATTTTTCTTTTTTGATCTAACTCTCATCTAAGCCAATCCATGCGAACCTCGACAACATCCTCAAGGTAGTTTTTGGATCTTAGCTTCTTCTTTTTTCCCTCTATCATCATAAGGTAGATTTTTTCTATATAATCTAAATATAGGACATGGCGAATCCAAAAAGGATTCAAGATCTTAAGCTCAACCAAGAGGTGTTGATCTTTTGCCAATTAAACCAACCCCCTAAAGTTGGGTTTCACAATTTAACCAATGAGAGAAATTCTCCATAGATATGATATATATATAAAAAAAATAAAAATAAAAATAATAAAAAAAAAACTAAATAAAAAAGACAAATCTCTCGATAGAAAGGTGGAGAAATAATTCCTCATATATAAATGAAGGTCGGATCTCACAATTTGACTAGTGAGAGAAACAATTCTTCCCCTCGAGGTCCCATCTATATTGCCGACATCCAATTGGCTTCAACTTTGGCATCTCCCCCTCCCCCCAAGAATCCTCTTCTTTTTATGGAAAGTTATCAACGACGGACTACCAACAGCAGACTTTCTACTAGCACGAGGTTGCAATGTGCCCTCCCTCTAATTGTAGAAGTTGTGGCCACCCAACCTCATCAGCTCATCACCTCTTCACTACCTGCCATTTCACCCTCCACTTATGATACTCTCTCCACCTTCACCTAAGGGTGTCAAAACCTAACCCGAACCATTAAAACCAGACCGAACTGCCCTGTTATAGCCCAAACTGGCCCGAACTGAAGCTTAATGGGCTGTGTTTGGGCTTAACAACCTTAGGCCGCACTAGTTCGGGCTGGGCCCATGTGTGACCGGCTAGCCCGAACCGTTTGGCCCGAAACCAGCCTAAACTCGAACCAACCCGTTAAACCCATTATAAATAAATAAAATAAATTTAATTTAAATGTAAAAGACAAGAAAACCCCCAAGTATCCATTTGTTTTCCTTAATTGTTTTGCTTTGAAATATGCAATCAACAAGCCTGTCAAAGCCTTCACCATTTGGAAGATAGGCTTAGTAAATATTTAGCAAGTGTATTATCATTTAAAAATCTTTTAATGCTTTATTTTGATCCACTTTTACTAGTAATATCAAATGTATCTTTTTATGTTTATAGGTCAAATAATCATAGTTGTAAACTATACAAAGAAAGCCTTAGTGTTTCATTTATTTGGTACCATATTGAAGAGTGATGTCGTAGTTTTTCCGTACTAAATATCCATATAGTAGTTCGGATTTGCCATAAGTCCATTTAAATTCAAGTTAGAGTTCTTTTAATTTTTCAAGTTCCTGAAATTGAATCAATTGATAGTTATCACAAATAGACACTTAAAAAAAAAACAAATAAATAAATAAATAAAAGATGAGTTATCACATGGTTGCTCTTTTGTTAAGATCAACACCTCTTAGGGAAGAGGTTCTGGGTTTGATTGTGTGATGGTAAGTTGGTAACATTATGTAATACCTCCATCTCCCATATATTAAAAATTTTCTGTTTCAATTCCAATGTGTATATTTAATTTATTCTAACAGGAGATCTATATTATACAATAAGCATTTTAATATCAAAATTTATTTAAAGCAAAAAATATATATATAATTCATATATATCTTGTGATATCAAGTAATCAATAAAAACGTGCAATTTTTTTGCTAAATGCATTTGTAATGAGTAATCTTTTTCTGGTAAACTTTGTAACAAGTAATAAATGCATGAACATCATTAAATAACAACTTCTTGCCTTAAAACTATTCATCATTTGTTCTATTCCTTTTGCTAAGTTTTTTTTTTTTTTTTTTTTTGGGTACAAAGGTGCTTTTTATATATAGCGAAATTGGGATTGTGATATTACATAGTAATAACCTCTCCACCGAGAACCCAATTTCTTAACCATTCTACTATCTTCCAACATAGTGTGTTGTGTGATATCAACATGAGAAAATATAAACATGAAGATGAAACTTCAAATTAATGTGAAGATTGAGACATTGAAGGAAATCAATATCAACTTGAATACTTTCTCATACATTATAGGGATGAGTGCCTATTGAATGAATAAAAGGAAATGGAAGATGTTGTTCGTGCCCATGTGTTTTAAGCTCAGAAGGATTCAGCTTTTGTTCCAAACAATTATTGTTGTGTTAACACCTATGCACCTGAATTTGCCTAATTCTTGAACAAAAAATACGCTGATTACAAAGTTCCTACTGAGTAAGCCTTTGCACGTTCGTAACATAGTTTCACATTGTTATAATGCTTACAACCATCATCAAAATTTAAAAGCTTATAATAACCCAAGTTTGCTAGCGATGCATGGATGATGATTTAAATCATAGAATCAAGGTTCCAATCTCTTCAAGAAAATATTGCATTTCTTCTATCGATTCAAAATTTTTTGCTCTACTACCACTAACTTATCATATCATGTTTCACTTTGTGCATTATGTATGAATAGTAGTTTTCCATGACCATTATTGCCAATCCTTGACTTCTGCCACATTTATGACACTAATCAGTGGACAACGTTGTCACATCCTCCCAGCCGGTACCCTATCTGGCATACCCGAGAGTGTGATCCACAGCCCAAAAGATCAAGTTTAGGAACGATCATATCCATTTCGCGCAATAACATAATCAAAAGCAAGAACAAATCATAATGTTCAAGTAATTTATAATAAAAGTCAAGAAAGGATCTCAGAAGGATCACTAAAAAAAAATATCAGAGTGCGGAATAACAAGATACCAAATCAAAAGACAACTGTAGAGTATAGTGGAAATATACCCTACAAACACATGCGGAAGGTAGATCGAAATCTAAATAAAGCTCTAAGCTAATACAAGTAAAGTAAAAGATAAGTCTACAAGAAACAAAGGAAATCTAATCCACATCTTTAGTCAGCTCTTCTTCTTCTTCAGTCTTCATCTTGTTCACTTTGTGCTTACTCATACTTATCGTCATAGTATTCAAACCTGTAGAGAAGTCTAACAAAAGATTGTACAAAAAGGAATGAGTTTCGAAAGAAACTCAGTAAGACAAGTTAATCCATAACAACATAAATAACATGGAAGCAAACCATAACAAGATGCAATGCAATATGAAACACATAATGTATGTATGCATCTAACTCTATGTATGCTGGTCTCTATGGCAGACATGCTTTAAGTCATAGCACCGTACTTCTTTGGGTAAGTCCGCTCACATCCTCAACCATTTAAGATATCTTGGATTCTCTCACGGATCATTTCACCGGTCTTGAGCAGCCGGTTGGTAATGGGTAAAGTCCACATCAAACCATGGTAAGGGGTTAAGTCAACACACTCTCTCACAACCGTTTGGTATAAGTACCGGCGCATGTCAGGGAAAAGCCTAGCCCAATGCAAGTCATCTACTCAGTTACATCAATTCAGGTCCAGATACTTCCATTCCTCGTCCCTGACGATCCTTTCCGGTATCCTTTCCACTAGAGTCCTAATAGTCCCTGACTACGGACTCATCAACCCTATTGGTTATCCACATATGGTAAACGGGAAGCTCTCATGTCCCCTCAAGGATCATTTCACCGGTCTTGAGCGCCCATGAGCCCAAGTCTAGCCATATGCAACCCTCCAATAAATGGCCTCTTTCGAGTATCCACAATGTGATCCATGTCCTCTCACGGATCTTTTCACCGGTCTTGAGCGCCCACGAATCCCCATTGCTACCACGGGTCGTTCGGTCTCAATACCCTTCTGATTCGGGTCTGATATAACAGGGGTATATCCTAGCCAAACACTGCTAGACAACCCTAGGTATGACAACCATTGATTCGGGAAAGCGTCGATGGGCATCTTCGGAAAACAGCCCATACTATTCCCTCCGATGTCTAAGGACAGAAGCATCAATAGGATACTCCCCATTCCCAAACCAAACTTAAGCAAACACATTCTCAGATCAGTCATGACATACACAACCAACAGTTCATCATATGCAAGAGAATGTAAAAGCAAAATCAGATTAAGCAGTAATAAGTAACTCATATAACATGAATAATGAAAAAGATAATATAAATAAGTGCTACTGTTCTCACAGTAGGAGATCAGAATTAAAATACAACAACAGTAGGTAATTTCATAGTTTCATAAAGTAGAAACCAGAGAACAAGCAATCTATGTAGTTAAGGAATCAACTGTCCTTACCTGATTATCGAAGAATATGATCCAAAACCGAAGAGAGCAACTCCAAACTTAGCAAATAGACTCCTAACAATCATAGATACAACATTAGGAAAGATGCCTAAAAGATCAGAGAGCAAACGAATCAATTCGGGCGAAAAACGAAGCTACTGACTCCTTTGGTCGAGTGCTTGGTAGACTAGCCCAGTCGACCAAACAGTCGACCAAGCAAGTCAGTACGGAATTGTACAGACTGCTTTGGCCATAACTTCCTCGTTTGAAGTCGGATTGATCCGAAATTCGAAGGGGAACTTCCTAGGATGTATTAGAATCATATGGGAAGGTAAAATCATCAAGTCATGGGGAAAATATGGGTTCTTGATCTAAACCAAGAAATTAGGGTTTCAACCTTATGGTTCCCATAAAAAGGTTGAGATCATAGAATGAAAGAAAATTAAATAATTGGCCAAAGGAAATAAGAAAATCATAGGAAAACTAATTTAGGTTACTAGAAATATTACCCATGAGGTTTCCCTCGCATGGGAGGTTAACAAGAGTTTCCAGAACTCCAACAAGGGTTAGGGTTTCAAGAAAATCTTCGGCTAGGGCTGAGATCATGATGATGATCATAGATCTCAAAGAAACGAAGGAGATCACGAAGGGATGGTTGCAAGGATGCAGCATCAACTTCCTGATCTCAATCAAGAACAAGATCAAGAAAAGAAAATTAATAATTCAGAAGAGATACTAACCTTGAATTGTAAGAATAGAGAAGAGAGGCTTCAGATCTGAAGAGGAATCTTCGAAATCACCAGAGAGAGTTTCGGAGAGGTGTTCTCACGTTCAAAAAGTGTTTAGGAGGCTGCCGTTACTAAGAAACTCGAAGTAGGGTTTAAATAAGAGTGAAAAACCCTAATATTACAATTTCTCGGATTTCACCTTCCTTTGGTCGAGTGCTTGGTCGAGTGGCCCACTCGACCAGTCAGTCGACCAAGGCAGAACAACAAGGTTCAAACAGGGATTCGGAGGGCTATACAGGGTCAAATTGAATGAGGTTTTCTTCTACGAGTCAATCAAGAAGTCTAGTTTTGGGAAATATATTCGGATTGAGCACAGAAATTCATTAGGTATTTCAACTAATTCACCCCTCTTCGGTGCGCAGATTCAGAACAAAACTGATGGCTCTCATGGCAAGGCTACGGGTAATCAAGATTCACCCTAGGAAAAGAGAAACAAAGAATGCACAATATGAAAAGGTGTTGGGAAGTTTCCAACAGATAAAAGAACATTAGGGTCTCAGATATGGTTACCTCTCAAAAGAGTTGGTTACCTCCCATGAGAGTTACCCATAATTAACTCACAAAAACAACCCAAGATAGATAAAGGAACATCTCATTAGTATTTCAAAATCAAGAATGGAATTAGGAAGGGTCTACCAATGAGAGAAAAGAATGTAAATAAATTCAAAGGAAAGAAATCCTAATATCCCATGGGAAGACTAGGGAGAATAAAAATTCACCCTAGGGAATAAAGATAAAGAAATCATAATAAAGAAAGTCTTGGGGAGGATCCAATGAATTAATAGAAACTAGAAGGGTTGCCAATTGGTCCAAGGAAAAACAAGGATTAACTCCTCAATCATGAGGACACAAGGGAAGGTCATGGTAATAGTATGAGACCTTCCCCACAATCATAAAGATAGGTAGAAAATTCAGGGAAAGTATCATCAAGATCGTTGGTGGAATCAAATTCAAGAATCATCGCCATATGGCTTCAAGAACATATAGTGAATTGGGGAATTCACTCTAGGGCTAAAAGAATTAGAGAAGAGGTTATTACAGCAGTGTAATAACCTTCTCATAATCAGAATATCAGAAGTAGAGAAGAAAGAATGAATTAAAGAAGAAACGAATTGAATACCAACCTTTTAGAAGAGAAACCGATGAAGAAATCTGAACAGATGTTTGAGGGTCTTCCTTGGCTTTGAAGGAGAGGATCTAGGGCTCTTCCCACGTTCTCCAAAGGTTTAGAACAGATTGGGATTGAAAAACATGGAGTTCCCCCTCTTTAAATAGCACACAGAGTCCAAGAATTACTAGGATTTCACCAAACTGACCAAACTGACCCTGTTGATTGATTGGTTGCCAAAGAGGAAGATCTAAGGTCCTTTCCATGTTCCATAGAGAGTTAGAAACCTAGTGGGATTGTTTACCACGAAATTAAAAGAAAAAAAAGCTTTTAAAAACCTTCAAAACAGAAAATTACCAAAATGCCACTGCCTAGACAGCTTGTTCAAAAATAGGGATTTAATGGGCCTAACTTCAATATTTTTGGATGGGCTTCTTTCAACGCATCATACTAATTACCTAGTACGGAGAGATGTCTTCAAACCAGGTCCAACTAAGCTTTATGTCCATCAACCGAGTTCTTCTTCACTAGTGAGTAGTTCAATACCAAATCAATTAAGGTTTCCATAAGGAAACACCATCATCAATATCCATGGGTTTTGGATCAAACACCATATCTTCTACTGAGATGGCCCACGAAGACATCATCCCTTATTTTGGGACATTGGATCAACCCTAAGAGAAAGGTCTGACATGGCTTCCTAAGATTTTCAAAGATAGTAAAACTGAAATCACGGTCAAATTTCAAAATCAACATTAAACAAAACTGAAATCACGGTCCAACTTCAAAGTCAATAATTAAACTAACCCTTCTTTACCCAAAACAGATAGGGTGACCTGGCTAGGTTTGGGTCGGGTTTCACAAGCGTGGTCAATTGCAGTTTTGGAGATATCCCTGATGAGGCCGAGTTAAAAAAACTCCTTGTTAAAGCTACGCAACAAAGGATTCAGCTTCAAGTATGGCATCAAAGAGATTTATGACTACTCAACTGTTCAAATAAAATACACTGGAGTTGTAGACATAAATCTCTTTGATGCCATACATGATAGACTAAGGAATGCAGACTAAGGATTCAGAAATGTCAAATAAAATACCTTCCAAAGGATTCAAAAAGGTATGCATTCCAACAAAGGACTCAGAAAGGTCTTGAAAATGTCACCTACTTACTTTTCTTTCTCCAGCTTCGAAGTTGTCCTGAGCCTGGGAATCATAAGTAGGTGACATTTCCAAGACCTTGAACACCCATGATAGACAGGTATGCTAGAGGTAGTTCTGAGCTAATTCAAGAATGCAGAAGGATTCCCTCCAGATTCAAAATTGAAGTGCTAAAAAAGAATCCAGATCTTTTTAAGAAAAAAGAAACTGGTATAAGGATAGCAAAGCTAATTGATGCACCTAATCGAAGTATGTGATATGTTAGTAATGAACAAAGATGGGATTTTTTTAGTACTACAAGGAAAAAGTACTATTAACTAGTAACACTTCCCTTTTTCCCGGTTTTCACTCTTCAGGATTTGCAGATTACCACAAAGCAAGAGAGAAGAGCTTTAGGGCTGAGTAAATAGAGCTCCTCAATATTTGAATAAAGCCCAACTTTCCCAGCCAATGAGTCAAACCCTGTTTGGCCTGCTAGTCCTTGGATGTTCTCCATAGGCTTGTGTACTCTTCCTGCAATTACTCTACAGACTATTAAAGCCTTCCTTGCAGATTGGTTTTCTTCGTAGAGTTTAATAGATTCAAAGGCTCTTCCACTTGTTGAAGTTGTGAAAACACCAACACCTCCCTTGAGCTCTTTCTTTGTTGAGAATCCATGTCTAATGATCTGACAAACGCTGCATTTATCGGAAACACACAGATTGGAGGAGCCATTCATGCCAAGGGAACATACAACAGTGGTGCCATAGAATCTCAAAAGCTCATTCCCATCAGCCAGGCAACGTGGGTGTTTCTTAGGGAGTTTACTGGCTTTGTTTTTCACCATCTCCCTGTATTCTTCAAACCGAGCTAGGTTCTTTTGCATGTTATGGACCTTCAAAACCTTCTCGATTCGCCCGCAGTTGTTCTCAGACTTCAACCAGCTTGCGCGGCAAATGATCTCCACAATCTTTCTAGATGAGTCTCCTTCCGTAAGTTCAGTAACTGAGCCAGAGCAAGAGGTGAGTGATATGAAACTATCACCAACGACAATGAAAAAGGTTGCATGGCTTCAAATACAGATGAAGATAAAACAAATTGAAAGTTTATAACCCAAAAGACCACAGTGAGAGAGCTTCTGATTTCATAATTCGATGAAAATGGAGACAGATTGATGGTTTATGACTGAAAAATCTATATGAGATCCATCTGGGTATCTAAAGAAAATTGACCTTTACACCCACCCCCACCCCCAAACAGAGACAAGATCACAAGCAGATCCAGCAAATTTTGACATTATTCACAAGAAAATCAGGTACTTTAGTATGTAGTACAGAACAGTAAGATCCACAATATATGGCTAGGAAACAACTTATTGACAGAAGTTGCCAAAGAAAAAATCTGTATTTCAAACAGATAAGACAGCTGTGTTGGAATCCAGTTTCAAACAGAAAAAACAGCTATGTTGGAATCCAGATGAAAATACAAGTTTTCAAATTGAGCATTGCGGTTCAGGTTTGGAATCTGCCAGAATCAACGGAAATCAGCAATCGGATTCTAGATTTCAAAACCTTGGCCGTATATTATCACAAACTGGGCTAATTTTTCTTCGATAAGATACAAAATGACTAAAACTTTATCAACTTTATGGATTGAAAGATTTAAGTTTCAGTATAAGAGGAGTTAGATATACAGGGACCATTGAGAGCCGATGCAACTAAGAAAGGAAAAGATGCTTAAAATAGACTTCTCGTATGAGACGAATCCAATCTTACCAGCATGATTTGATAAGTGATGTGCTTCTAAGGAGTCCCACTTCCCAAACTGCTTTCCACATCTATGGCAAGTCACTGTAGATGATCCATGAGAATCCACCTCATGAGCAGCCCTAGAAATAACCCCACCACCATCACCAATACCACCAGAAAAAGCAGATCGTCCAAATACAGGGGACTCTCTACCAGAGAGAAAATTTTGAGACTTCCTTGGATGTGTAGCTGAGCTCCTAAAGGAAGGTTTGTCCCTGTAAGCGTGCCTGTTATGCCCTTCTGGACCAGGCGTCCCAGGCCTAAGGGTACCAACAAAAGTTGAGCCTCTGCTGCCGTCGCCAAAACCGCCACCGCCTCCGCCGCCACCACCTTCATGGAAACCACCAATGCCGGTTATCTTGAGTTCACACCTTGAATTGCTGAGAATCACTTCATGGGTTATTGGGTTCAGGAATTCACTACTCCCTATAGATCTTGGGCTGCAACTAGGAGGCCTTTCTAAGTGTCTCTTACTCCCATGGATAACATCTTTCAGGTTTGCAATGGACCTTGAACAACCAGACCTACCAACTTTCCTGGTCGAGATGGAGCTCAAATGGCTCCTAGCTTTTGGATCATAAACATCTGAAGGCTCTGATTTGCAATAGAGAGATTTCTTCAGCGAAAACCAAACTGTTGGCATCTTCTTCTTCTTCTCCTCCTAATCTTTCTTCGTTCCTGGTACAAGGTTCTGTCTCAGGTTTCACAAGATATTCAAAGCCTTTCTCGGCAACTGCCTTCTGCAGTCGGCAAGAACTGCTTCCAAGAACATAACATCGCTTTCCTTACCATAGTCTTGTCCATCTTTGTAAGGTTTAAACCCAGCAAGTAATCTGTGTAAAAGAAGCTAAACATCAATTGAAGTCACTCTCCCCTCATAAATTATTTCTGTTTTCTTGCAAATCTGCGACATTTCTCCTACCTCTGAACACAGCAAACTAGCTACTGCTGAAAGTCTGAGAAAGAAAAACCCAATTCAAATCAGTAAGTATTTCTCCAGATTCGAACCATTAAGGAGTTAGGAACAGTTCTTGAAGCTGAAACATGGACCACCCAACAGAAGACGCGGCTGCATTTACTCCCAAATGGGTTTTAAGGGAGATGTGAAAAGAAATGCAGAAAACGACTTTAGAACCAGAAACCAAGAAGCCAGGTAAGAAGAAATAATAAACGTAAATTCATGGAAAAGGGTATCATTGTTTCTTGGAGACATGGAAACAAACCTCAAAAAATTGAAAAACCTTCGTCCTATGGCATTAATGAATGAATACAGAAAACACTGCGGAGCACGTCTGACCCTCAGAAAGAGAGAGTGTGTTGTAAGCAATTTCGGAAAGGTATTAATTCAATGACAGAAAATTACAGACGCCTGAGATCCCATTGTCGTGACCCATGGATTTTGATTTTGTTTGGTGAATCGTAACAAAATCTTAGCAACCAGAATGGTTATTAATGACTCTTGGCAGTATGGTTTACAGGTTAGCACTCATTTATTATTTCTTCATTATCTGTAAAGATTGCAGATTGAAGAGCGTTTCAGAAGCGAGGGAAGAAGGGAACTAGACATCAGTAAATAAAACAAGGTGATAAGTTCACCGAAAAGAGAAAACCAAAGTGACCAAGAATATATATAAGCCAATCGGAATACACGCCAGTTGTCCACTCCACATGATGGGTCAAAATCAATTTCAGATGTCAAATGGTCAGGTCCAATTAATTTCAGTCGGGTTAGTAGGGATTGAGCAGTAAACGGCTAGATTGATAGGAGTCATGAAATATTAAATCTTAACCACACAATATCAGCATGTGCAATTTAAAACAACTTAAGTGAATGTCTCGGATTTTCCATCTAACCCAAGCGGTTCAGGCTACTTAAACCAATTCATTTTAAGAGAGTAAGAAACAGAAGTGATTGAACTCCATATGATATTAAAAGAATGTCAAAATTAGAAGATATTAGAAGCAAGAAAATAAGCTTCAGCAGAAATTAAATGGCAAGTAAAATAGACTTTGGTGATCAAATATCTGGTCACTTACAGGATCCACTAGAATTATCTCAAATTCTCAACTATGCAAAATTGATTGATAATGGGATCCAGGTATCTCATTTTTCAGAGCACCTCAGGTCAGCGCCTCCGCCTCCCCTTAACCCGTCATCGCAATCATCTCCTCTGACTAACTCTTCACCGCCTCCCCTTCATCAAATGGACGCAGACGAAGAAGACGAGAACGTCAAGCAGCTGCAAGAATGCTCTGTTCTCTATTTATCTCTTCAGGTAAAACTGTTTTCTATTTTGCCCTTTCTCTTTTAATTCTTAAAGGTTGAATCAAATTCAACGCCTTGGAACCAACCCATGCTTTTTGTGTGTGCCTGCACGAATGCCTTGTTCAAAGCAACAGGAATTGGAGGTCTTGCCAATTGGGTATGACTGTGATACGGAACCTTCATGGTTAATCGGGTATAACCCGATTGGGCTCCCCAGATAGTCGGGACGTGACCGACTGCAACGAATGAAACGCACATCCCAAATAAGGTGGACTCTCCCCATAAGGACAGTCAACTCTGCTACCGACTGTCTTTGGAACCAACAACAGAAAGGCGAAATCTCCGGATATGCAACGGCTCTTGTCGGGCTAACTTACCAAATACGTATATGGTAAGTTAATCATTATAAGATAGGGGACGCATCTCCTAGGTAAGCAAGCCAATACACTCTGAGTATAATCTTGTGTAGCTTTTGCACGAGTCCTTACTCTGTTCATTATCTGACTTTGCCATTGGAGGCGGCTGCCCGGCACACAAGCCGGCCCGCATCTAACCTTTCTTGCAGGACTCATCGTCCCGGATACGAGAGGAGGCTCAGTCGGATCTAGAAGCATAATTGATCCGCATCAGTTTGGCGCCGTCTGTGGGAACGACAAAGCTTGGAAGCCATGGTGCGACGAGCCAACGGACGTTCCCGACAAGAAAGTACCGGGGATGATCGAGTAATTCCCGAAGAAATGGTTGACCCATCAACCCACGAAGAACAATAGGGACTTCAGGAGAATCTGGTTCTGGAAGATCCCAATGAAGAAGGAACTTCACGAGGTCCCCGGGACCAGGCCATTATGGCAGATATGGACGAGATACGAAAAGGCATGCTCGAAATGCAGGGGGTATTACGCGGTTTGGTGCATCAAATTGGGGTCGAACAAGGACCAAGGCGTAATACCCAGTCGGGAAGGCTAATGAGAGCCTTCAAGACAGTACGAGGAGCCCGACATCCAAGGCGTATCCCAAGAGTAAAAAATACTCGGGAACAAAGAGAAACTCATCCCGATCGTAGCAAGCGCCAAACCACGCCTAACGGGACAAGGATCAGTGCTTTAGAGCGCATCTCGTTGCCGCCTAAAACAGGATCCTTGCCCCAAAGGAATCGTCGGGAGGAGATTGAGGAGATCATGGATAAAGAAGAAGAGGGGGAAAGCCAACCCCGGCCTTCAAAGTCGAGAATTTCGACATCTCGGGCACCATCCCAAAGGAAGGAGGCAACAACTCCTCATTCGAGGGGGGAACGTGTCGAATCTGATGAGGACGGTGCAAGGCAGAACTGGCTACGAAAGCGAGTAGCAGAGGTCGAACGAAAGTTGGAGGATCGGGATCATGACGAAGATCTTGATGTGGTAGATTGGGAGCCGTTCTCGGACGAGATCATGAACATGCCTCTCCCTAGAAATTTTATCATGCCAACCTTCACCCCTTTTGAAGGGAAAACAAATCCAAAGGAGCATATCAGTTACTTCAAGTCAGTAATGACTGTACTAGGCCGGGAGGATGAATTGCTCTGCAGAACATTCCCAACGTCACTCAAGGGCCCGGCCATTAAATGGTTCAGCAGTCTACGACCGGCATCAATAAATAATTTCCGAGAGTTGGCCCAGAAATTCATAGCCCGGTTCCGTAGCGCGATCGGGAGTAAAAAGAGATCTGATAGCCTTTTTGGCATACGCCAAGGAAGGAATGAATCTATTCGGGATTATCTGAAAAGATTCGACGATGTTGCCATCGAGATCGAGGAGCTTGATGATCAAGTTGCGTACAGTGCGCTTTGGAGTGGCATCACACACCAAAGACTTCTGGAAGTCCTATTAACGGACAAGCCAAAAACGTACGGGACGCTGCTACGCAAATGTCAGAAGCAAGCCAGTGTCTACGAGGTGATAAATGCTCAGGTTAAGGCCGATCGGGATAGAAGGTCTGATCGGGATGTAGATAAAGCTTCCCCGAGTGAAAAGAATCCAAGATCAAAAAGTAAATGGAAGCGTGACCAAGAGAGAGTGAGTTATATTCCTCTTAACACAAAGCCATCAGAAATCCTGATGAACATTCGGGATAAAAATTCGTTAAAATGGCCCGGGAAGCTACGCGCACCACCAGAGGATCGGGATATGACAAAATACTGCTGATTCCATCAAGATTACGACCACCACACGGATGGGTGCCGAAATCTGAAGTTTGAAATAGAGAAACTGATCCAACAAGGTAAGCTGGGTCAGTATGTAAAACATTCGAGAAAGACCCGAACACACTCACCTGAGTCAAAAAAGAGAGGCCGATCCCCTAGTCCGAAGGAGGTTGCCAAAAAAGAGGACAAGGGAAAGGAAAAGGCAGATCGGGAAGAAACGCCTGTGTACGTGATTATGGGAGGTCCAACTGTGGAATCTATCAGAAAAGCAAAGCAGAAGGCTCGGTTCGTAGGGGCCGTTCATTTGCCTAAAAAAAGGCAAAATCCAGCATGTCCCGAACCAATAACTTTTACGGATGCAGACTTAGATGGTGTTATATCGCCACATGATGACGCGATTATCATCAAAGTCAAAATAGCAAATCGAGAAGTTCACCGAGTTTTGGTGGACACAGGGTCCTCTGTTGATCTAATCTCGTACGACGCTTTCAAAAGATTGAAGTTGGCCGATGATCTGCTGACACCGTCGTCAACACCACTTTATGGTTTCGTAGGATCTTCCACAGGTGGCGAGGGAACGATCCATCTAGATCTCAAAGTCAGGAACTCACCCCGAGATACCTTGGTTCGGGTAAATTTCATGGTGGTAAAGGAGCTGTCGGCATACAACGTCATTTTGGGACGACCGACACTAAATGCACTTGAAGCAGTCGTATCTCCCAGACATATGAAGTTAAAGTTCCCGACCGAAGTTAGAATCGGGGAATGTTGTTCATACCAATCGGCTTCCCGCCAGTGCTACACAAGTTACTTGAAGGAAAAACGTAAGCCAGAGAATTCGGGAACTGCCATGAACGTCGAGGTTCGGGACGATCGCGACGAGGAAAGCATGCAGCGGGCAGAGCCCGTAGAAAAGTTGGAAAGGATACAGCTGAGTCAATCTCTCCCTGACCGAGGGACGTTTATTGGCTCGGAGCAACCAGAGGATTTCAAGAAAGAGCTTACTCGGTTCTTGTGTGATAATGCAGATATCTTTGCATGGTCGGCAAATGACATGCCCGGGATAGACAGGCGGGTAGCAGAGCACAAACTCTGGATACAGAAGGATGCTACCCCGGTCATCCAAAGACGAAGGAATTTTGCGATAGAAAAACATGAAGCAATCAGGGTCGAGGTGGAAAAATTGGAAAGATCGGGTTTTATAGAACCGATTGAATGCCCAACCTGGCTGGCCAATGTAGTTATGGTCAAGAAGGCGAACGGGAAATGGAGAATGTGTACTGACTACACGGATTTGAACAAAGCCTGCCCAAAAGATTGCTACCCCCTCCCGAGGATTGATCTTCTGATCGATGCCACTGCTGGCCACGAAGTCCTTAGTTTCATGGATGCGTACTCAGGATATAACCAGATTCTGATGAGTCGGGAGGATGAGAAACATACTTCATTTATGACCGATCAGGAAAGTTATTATTACCAAGTAATGCCTTTCGGGTTGAAAAATGCAGGGGCGACTTATCGAGAGCTTGTTAATAAAATTTTCCAACGACAGATCGGCGGAACATGGAGGTTTACGTAGACGACATGCTCATGAAGAGTTTAGTTCGGGCAAGGCATTTGACTGATTTGGAAGAAACGTTCGATGTGCTTAGAACGTACCAAATGCGCCTGAACCCTGAAAAATGTGCTTTTGGGGTTTCCTCGGGAAAGTTCCTCTGGTTCATGGTTTCTCGAAGAGGAATCGAGGCTAACCCAGAGAAGATCAAAGCACTGATCGAGATGGCACCACCCGTTACTATAAAAGAAATCTAGTGTTTGACCGGGAGGGTGGCCGCTTTAAATCGGTTCATATCCCGAGCAGGAGAAAAGTGCAATACTTTCTTCAAAGCTTTGAAAACTACATCAAGCTCAGGAACATTCTCTTGGACACAAAAGTGCCAACGAGCAGTTGATCAACTTATAGTGTATCTTGGGACAACGCCTGTTTTGGCACGGCCCCTAACCGAGGAAACTCTTACGGTTTACCTTGCAATTTCACCAACGGCGGTCAGTGCAGTGCTGGTCAGAGGAGACACGATTCAAAACCCGGTCTATTATGTGAGCCATGTGCTTATAGATGCTGAGACACGGTACCCGGACGTGGATAAGCAGGCATTGGCGCTTTTGGTGGCATCACGAAAACTAAGGCCCTACTTTCAATCACATCAGATAATAGTCCCGACTAATTTTCCACTAAAGAAAATACTTCAAAGGCTTGATGTGGCAGGAAGGATGGTCGGGTGGTCCGTGGAGCTTAGCGAGTACCAGATCAAGTTCAGACTGAGGATGGCCATAAAAGCTCAGGTACTAGCCGACTTTGTTGTCGAAAGCACTCTACCACAGAGGAACGACCAAATACCAACGGCTGGAGTATCCGACTTGTGGATTCTGCACGTTGATGGTTCGAGCAATATTTCAGGATCGGGAGCAGGCCTGACCCTCTGTAGTCTCGAGAACTTCACCATTAGCTATGCTATAAGGTTCAAATTTCCAGCCTCGAACAATGAAGCAGAATACAAAGCTGTCATAGCAGGCTTACGAGTGGCCCGAGCCCTCAGAGTTTGAGAATTAGAAGTAAGAAGTGATTCTCAACTGATTGTCAATCAAATCAAGGGAGAATATGAAGCGAAGGATGAAAGAATGGCTAGGTACTTGGTCAAGGTTGGACAGTTACAAGCTTTTTTTGAACGGGTAACATACCGACAAATACCCAGAAAAGAAAATGAAAACGCGGACGAACTCTCCCGATTGTCCATGGCAAGCTACAAAAACCTGGACTCGGCAGTTTACATTGAAGAACTAAGCAGCCCGAGCATCCAGGATGTAGAAACCTTTGAAATCAATGAGGAACCAGACTGGACTACACCTCTCATAACGTATATTCGGGACGATATTCTCCCGACTGATCCCAAGGAAGCAAAAAGAGTTCGGAATCAGGCAGCCCGGTTCACCATGGTTGGGGACCAGCTGTATAGGAGGTCGTTCACAAATCCCCTCTTGAGATGTGTTGGGCCATCCTGGGCAAGCTATGCCCTAGCTGAGATCCACGAGGGCATCTGTGGTGCGCATATGGGCGGGAAAGCGTTGGCACAAAAGGTATTACGATCGGGCATCTTCTGGCCTACAGTGCAAAAGGACGCGATTGAATATGTCCGCAAATGCAAACAATGCCAGAAACATGCTAAAGTCCCGAAGTTACCGGCAGTCCCCATGATGTCTGTCTCAAACCCGACGCCATTTGCGATGTGGGGAATGGACCTTGTCGGGAAACTACCGAAAGCTCCCAAGAATCGGGAATATATGGTGGTTGCAATAGATTACTTCACAAAATGGGTCGAGGCTGAACCATTATCCTCCATCACAGAGAAACAGATGGAAAAGTTTTTTGAAGAAAAGATAATATATAGATTCGGGATACCTCGGATCCTGGTGACAGACAATGGCAAACAATTTGAAGGTGCAAGATTCAGGTCCTTCTGTATGAGATACCATATAGAACATCGATTCGCCTCGGTAGCCTACCCCCAGAGCAATGGGCAAGTAGAGGTCACCAACAGGACACTTCTCGATGGGATCAAGAAAATGTTGGAGGATAATCGGGCAATGTGGGTCGAGGAACTCCCGAGTGTCCTCTGGTCATACAGAACTACGGTGCGAACCCCGACTGGGGAAACTCCTTTTTGTTTAGCCTATGGAACTGAAGCCTTAGCCCTTGTAGAAGTGCTGGCAGGGTCATTGCGATATGATGTATTTGATGAAGGCCAGAATGACCAGGGCCTGAGGGAGAACCTAGATCTTTTGCAAGAAGTCCGAACAAAAGCACAACAAAAGAATCTGTTGTATCAAAGGAGAGTAGCACAACACTACAACTCTCGGGTCAAAAGCCGAAGGTACAGATCGGGAGATCTGGTTTTGAGACGTACTGGGGCTTCAGATCCTAGAAATCAAGGAAAGTTAAGTCCAACGTGGGAAGGACCTTACTTGGTAGAAAAAGAAACAAGGCCGGGATCATACCGACTGAAAGATGTGGAGAGTGGAAAACCAATCAATCGTTCATGGAATTCCACCAATTTAAGAAAGTTCTACCAATAACCCTTATAGGTATCGTGTCTGTCCCATTTATGCCTACGTCTTTTACAAGGCCATATCTTTTTAAGAAAAGATACAATAAAATTGGGTCCATCCCATTTACATTTGCCCCTTTTTAAAGGACTTACATCTTTTCTTAAAGATACAAGTCATTCGGGTCACTCCCGTTTGATTAATTACTCCTTTTCGGACTTACATCTTTTCTTAAAGATACAAGTCATTCGGGTCACTCCCGTTTGATTAATTACTCCTTTTCAGACTTACATCTTTTCTTATAAGATACAAGTCATTCGGGTCACTCCCGTTTGATTAATTACTCCTTTTTGGATTTACATCTTTTCTTAAAAGATACAAGTCATTCGGGTCACTCCCATTTGATTAATTACGCCTTTTTGGTCACTCTTTTGTGCAACGAAAAATAAAGGAGGAATACTTGATTCATTCATAAAAGGATTACAATATTTAAGGACAAAAAATAAAAAGAAACCAAGTCTCAACAAGTCTTAGTCGATTTTTACAGAAAGGACTCCCGGAAGATCTTCTCCAGTAGATGGTTCAATCGCGCCTTCAAGACACTCCAGCATACCTGCAGTTTTCAGCGGGGAACCTTGGCCCTCTTCCTCTCCCCGAACTGGTTCATCTTGCAGCTCACTAACCTCTTCCCGAGCTATTGCTTCTTCGTCTTCACCCTCCCCTCCTACTTCATCCTCGGGAGAAGGTTGGGAAAGAGGATCAATATAATCCATTGCATCGGGAAAAGGGAAGAACTCAAGTTCGGGGAGACCTTCGGGACGGGGGCGATTGAGCTCCTCGTAAACCTGAGCGTCCAAGAGCTTCTCCAACTCTAGGGGACGAGGAAGATCCGTTTGCTCTAGAGCCTTTTTAAAAGCAATGCGCATACCTCTCTTGAAGGCGGGAGTAGCAATGGCCAAAGTGAGATTCTTAAACTCTGGAGTCTGGAAGTATTCCTCCAACACAACCCGTCTAGAGGCTTCAGGTCCCGAGGACTCCAACTCCTTTATCTTGTCTCTCAGTTGGGCATTTTCATTCTTCTTCGCCACCAAGAGGGCCTCAGACGCCCTCAAGTCTTCAGTGACCTTCCCGACTCTCTCTTCCAGGTCATTGACTTTCCCTTTGTATTTATTTTTGCTTTTGGAAAGGACGTCCCTTTCCTTCTTCAACTTGGCCGCTTTCTCTTCGGTCTCTTTTAGTTTCTTCTTTGCCTCTCCCTTCTCGTTTATAGCAGTACGGGCCTGAACGTTCGACTCCCTGTGGGGCTGTTCGGCCAGCGCTAACTGCTCAGCTTGATCTCGAGCCCTACGGAGAGACTCGGAAAATATGTGCACAGCACCAGCAACATATCTGAAAAAGAAATGCTTCCCGGTTAGGACGAATGAAAATAAGGAGGCGGGAGGAAAAGACAGATGAATTAAAAGTACCTGAATCCTTCTTTGAAAAACCCCCTATTCGGGAGGTTACGCAGATACATTTGGTCGGCATCATTTGTGGCCTCATTAAGCCACTGTTCGGCATACCCGAAATCACCAAAAACGGTGTTAAGGCCGAGATCACCGGCCGAAGAGGAGGGTGCGATCTCCCGGGCAGCTTCGTCGATATGAACCCTTTTTGGAACGCGAGGAAGGCCGTCCTCTTTACGTTTCTCAGCTCCTGAGGAAGGAGCTTTCTTCTTTTGACTTTTATCAGTCCCGATTGTTATTACCTTAGAAGATGGCCGGCCAGAGGGGGGAACTGTCTTTGCAGACGTGGGAACTTGTGCTGGGGCTTTTGTTTTCAGCACTCCCAAAGTAGATGGTTTGCTAGAAGGCACAGGTTTCCGCTTTCTTGCCTCGTCCATATTCCCGAGCGCCATCGCCAGAAGGTCATCCTCAGAAATGTTTTGGCTCACTGGAAAACAAAGAAGATGTATCAGGTCAGCACAACATGGATGAGAGTAAAGCAATAAAACAGAGACTTACTCGGGGAGAAACTCCATAGCTGAAGAACTGACTCATACTCCATGGAATACCCATGGACTGCGGGCTCATCATCGTCAACCGTGTTAATTATGTCAACATATCTCTCCTCGTCGGGATATAGGCCGACAGGAATATTTAGACGATCAATCTTCCCCTTGGGTACTTCCTGGAATTGAGTACGGAAGGGCTCGGGAGAAGGTGGCTTGAAGAAAAGATAAAATTCCCGCCACTTCTTGGTGGTGGACGGGAGGGAGTCTTTCAAAATAAAATTCCCTTGAGAAGGGGAAATTCTCTTGGATAGAAAAAACCAACCGCGTTGGCTGTGAGGATGAAGGGAGTAATAATGATGGAATAGGCCAAAAATCGGGAAGACTCCTAGCAGAAGCCGACGAACCTGATCATGATCCGCCAACTGTTCGGGCTCAAGTTAGACGGGCTAAGCCCGTAGTGGTCAAGCACATCAACAAAAAGATAGTGCAAAGGAAGACGCAGCCCCCCGATGAAGGCATCGTAATACAAGGGATAAAATCCCTTTGGAGAACTGTTCACTCTCTGACTATCCGTCGGGAGAATGATTTGGTATCCCTCGGGTATACCAAAGCTAAGTTTAAATCTTTCTAAATCTTCAAGAAAAAGGAAACAGAGATAGAACTCTGGTCCCGAGGAGTTTTGTACAAAATCGACATGCCAAGGACTCAAAGGCTCAGACTCGGCCAGCGCTAGAGCGGCAGAGTCTAGTTTTTTGCAATCGGGCTTACGGGGAATAGGCCCCCGAAAACCGCTTGGGCGTTGAAAAGGTGGGCGAGGAGGAGCTTTCGATCTTGACGACCGGGAGGTAGATGGAATGTCTGTTTGTGGAAAAGCTTGTGAAGTTGAAGCCAGAGGATCCCGGGATGTGGCAGTGGACTCGGGTCTCAAAACGCTCTCAACAGAAGGGGTAGCAGACTCAGAAACAGAGGCCGGATTCAAGTTCAAATCTCGATCAGGACCTTCTCGGGACTCAACACTGGGAATGGCTTCTATTTCGGGCTCTACTTCATCCTGAACAACTGGAATGGTCGGGGTTTGAGCTTCACGTTGTTCTTTGTCCCTACGAAACATCTCAAGAATCTCCTTAACAAGCCGAGGATCGTCGTCCTCGGTAGAACTGCTAGAGGAGCCAGATCACTCCTCTTCTGAGGTTTGTTCGTGAAGGTCCTTTAAACGATCCCCGGTAAGGTTGAATTTCCGAGTTTGATCACTATCTCCTTCACTAGCATATCCCTCGGCTCGACGACGTTTCTCCCGATAAATGGGAATGGGAACCTTAGGCTGATGCCTAAAACCCCTCAGGCTCACTTTTGGTCTCTTCGGGGCCTTATATTTTCTTGGGGCCATGAGGAAGAAGACTTACTGCTTGAAGACGAGGACTTAAGAGACTTTGAAAGATGGTCGGGATCAGTTCTTAGTCGAGAGTGAAGCAGGCAGTGAAAAGGAAACGAAGAGGGGAAGCCCTATTTATACTAACCGAATGAGGCGTTACACCCTTTGATCGAACAGTTATACCCATTGATGATCGACGGTTACAAAAGGAAGACGGTTCGACTCCCCGAAAACGCTCATAATGAGCCTACTAGTAGCTATTTGACGTGTCATTTGCAGACTGGGCGAGGAACTCGAGGGGAGCCGTTACAAAAAGAAAAAATGGCCGGTCACTTCATGACGAGCATTTAATGCCTCTTGAGTTAATGTTTTAAATACTTCTTGAATAACGTGGAATAGCAGCAAGAGCAGATGATACTCCTTTCAAGGATCGGGTAACTTCCCGAATGATCATCGGTTTAGACGTCGGATGGTTTGACCTCATTACTATCCCGAACTTTGCATACAATGATCGGGATAGGGGGCTTATGATACGGAACCTTCATGGTTAATTGGGTATAACCCGAGTGGGGCTCCCCAGATAGTCGGGACGTGATCGACTGCAACGAATGAAACGCACATCCCAAATAAGGTGGACTCTCCCCATAAGGACAGTCAACTCTACTACCGACTGTGCTGGAACCAATAACAGAAAGACGAAATCTCCGGATACGCAACGGCTCTTGTCGGGCTAACTTACCAAATACGTATAAGGTAAGTTAATCATTATAAGATAGGGGACGCATCTCCTAGGAAAGCAAGCCAATACACTCTGAGTATAATCTTGTGTAGCTTTTGCACGAGTCCTTACTCTGTTCATTATCTGACTTTGCCATCGGAGGCGGCTGCCCGGCACACAAGCCGGCCCGCATCTAACCTTTCTTGCAGGACTCATCGTCCCGGATACGAGAGGAGGCTCAGTCGGATCTAGAAGCATAATTGATCCGCATCAGACTGCTAACACCTTATTCCATTTGCACTAAAACATCCGATAGTAAAACATATTGGATTCTCGAATCCCCGAAGTGTAACCATATCTATCTGAAATTTTCATTTTCAAAAAGACGATGCTGTAGTCATGTAAATAGAAAGCCCAATTTTGCAGTCGCACATTTTGAGGTCAAATCTCTGGAAACATGGTCGTCCATATGAATAAACTCGATTAATCGAATTAAAAAATTTATTTAGATTTGATGGACGCTCAATCCAACACATTGTATAAGATTGTAGGTTATTGCTAGTGTCTGCTGACGATTAACCTCTGCTACTTATGTTTTTTTTTTAAATTTTTTGGAAAGAGAAAAACCAGAGATTTATATGATGGCATCAATGATTTACTTCATTTTCCATCGAGTGTTTCAATCCTCCATCCGCAGGGTAAGATTAGAATCTGGTGTACTGAATGAAGTTGAAGCATACACGCTGGTCCTCACAACCATCAAGATCACAAACACTGATCGCGAAAGCAAGCTGTACCTGAATTCGTCTTCAAAAAAACTAAAATCAGCAGAACTATCCTACGACGATGAAGAAGCCGAAGAAGAATCAGAAGAAGAACGCATTTAGGAGATGCAATGCACCTCTGAGTTCTCTGTTCTTAGGAGCGCCTCTCGTTTTGGAGGGAAAGAGGAAAACCATAGTCGACTTCCGCCCAGAACACAGATGAAAGTCATTATGGTTAGTCTTGGTTCAAAATGAATTGGTTTGAGTACCCTGAACCGCTTGGGTTAAGTGGAATAATCGAACCGTTCACTTAAGTTGTTTTAAATTGCACATGCTGATATTATGTGGTCAAGATTTAATATTTCATGATTCCTATCAATTTAGGCGTTCACTGCTTAGAGCAGTGCCACGTAGGCACTACTCCCAAGCAAAATCCGGTTAGTAGTCAACCTGACCAATTAATTTAGAATATATACATATATTTTTTCCATTTTGCTCATTTAAGTTTGACTCAAATTCTTGTTTGCAATATTTCATTTTACTCAATCTCATGAACTTAGAATATTACAAAAATTGCAATGTTAATTTAAATTTAAAATTACCATTTTACCTATGAGGTGAAAGAAAATATTTTACAGAACTTTATTTAAGTTTTTTTAAATTTACGAAACAATTCCCACCTCACTCAATTCAATTTCAAAACAGTGATTTGGGATTTTCTTCCTCTTCACTCTATTCAGTGATAGTTCCTTACATCTCTTCTCGCTTCACTTTCTTCTTTTGATCAGACTCTCTTTAATTCAGAGCTTAGATATGTTAATTAATAATGGAGGGTTTCGGTTCGCTGCTGTCGAGAATCCTGTGGTGTTGTCATCGATGCCTCTCGGAGCTGATCAAGATGGATACGAAGGAGATCCTTCCTACAAAAATTAAATCAAAATATTCTACATTTAAGCATGCAATCAGGCATTTATGGATCTGGGTTCTTTCATTTTGGTTTTGTTACTTACTCAAACTTCTCTGTTCTAAAGCAACAGATTCCCTTCTTGATGTGATCCACAGCATCACTGGATAAACACCCATTTGGGATTCTCTGTTGTTATCTGTTTGATTTTGACTGCCGTAGCTTCTTCTAACTATCTTCCTCGTTGCAACCCTTCCAACCCAACATACATGTAAATAGAAACAACTAACAAGGTCATGACCCATTTAATGCTGTCGGTTATCTTTCTATTCTATATATAGATAGGAGATAGATTCTTACCTGGAGTCGCTTATCCCAAACTAGAAAGATTTGTAGCGGAAGAAAACTTGAATCCATGTCCTTGTTCCTTCACGAAATTGTCACTGGCAAATCTTCCACAATCTCAAGGAAATGGAAGAAATTTCACAACCCAAATGCCGTTGTGGATGGATGATTGAAGATCAAGATCAAACCAAGGAGAGGAACAACTTTAGAAAGCCTTTCTCGGTTCTGCATTTCTTGGAGAGAGAGAGAGAGAGAGAGAGAGAGAGAGAGAGAGATTGATTGATTTCTGAAAACTAAATCTGTAATCCAATTACGCGTGGAGTATTGTGGTGGTTACTAAAATATATCTCTATATTTTGTAACCGCCCAACAAGTAAACTTCCATTTTTTCCCTTGGGCATATTAATATGTGCCAACATCTCCCACTTGCACAAGGGCAAGTGTCAATCTCTTTATCATCGTGTGTCCCAAACACACACGTATATCCCAGATATACACATTTTGATCTATTTTCTATGTATCCCAGATACATAGACCACTTATGTCCCAAACACCAACATCCACAAGTCATACTGGCAAATGGGTTGTGCGACCGGTGATATACCTGCACTCATGAGCCCCAAACTAGAAACCTTCCCAGAATGCTAGAATGCCAACATCACTCAAAGAAACACATCAAATAAGCATTAGTATACCACAGTGTCCTAGGTTTATCCAAATTCACTGAACAAAAAGTATCTTGATCCCTTTGAGAGATCACCTTCTTGTCCTTAAAATGTTTGCTACTGTAACTAATACAGTTGGCATTAGTAAACACTCTTAAGGTGCAGTTGAATTAAACATTTCCTTTCGCCCTAGACCATCACTACACTTTGGATTGATTCTTTTCCAGGTAATGCCCTTTAGGTCGAATCAATCATGACCATAGGTAACACCCCAAAGTAGACACATCAAACCCTTGTTTCATAGTGTTGTCAAAAGTTACTAAGGACACCAATGGACCATAAAGTCCAAGGCTCACACAATGAAAGGAGCATGGATCCATCCACTCATTTATAATGATCGCTAAGCACACATAGTATGATATACGTGCTATGGTAGAACATTCTATACACAATAGAGCGTATGTCTCTCCTAAAACCATACAGGTCTTAGTCTAGTCGCACTTGCGCTTAACCCGAGTTTCTTTATTGTCACTACCCTAGCGCCACATAAAGTACTTGCACCTGGCTTCTATAGGCAACATGAATAGTGGGAACATTCATGTCGATTCTCTTCACAATAAGGAAACTTATTTTGATTCCAAATCAAGGCGACAACATGATTATCAATCGACCTACACAAGGTCATTCACAATCCGTCTCATCTCTACTCACTTCCGAAGCGTCGGAGGCGAATGCTAGTGTGAGTGAGCCATTCTCTTGGCTATTGACATATCATGTTTTATGTTAGAATAACATAATCACATAGAAAGTGAAAAAATAACTGCTGGAATGAACTCATATTATTCAATAATAAGAAAGTTTTAGTACATAAAATAAGTCACAATCTATGCAAGCCCTAAGACTTTATATGAGAAATAAAAACATCATTGGCTATAGGTTTGGTAAGAGGAGGGTCAAATACCATCTAACTAGTAGACATGTGCTTAAGTACAACTTTCTTGCTTACAACAATGTCTCTAACAAAATGATATCTCAACTATATATGTTTGGTCTTCCCATGATACTTGGGGTCTTTGACATAACTAAGAGCTGCCATACTATCACAGTAGACAAGGGCAGCCTCTTTGGATGTCCACACAAGTCCAGTATATCAAAGGAATTTCCTTAACTAAACAGCCTCTTGAATCGTAGCTGAGCATGCCACATACTCTGCTTCCATGGTCGAGAGTGATATACAAGTCTGCTTCTTGCTACACTACGAAATGGCCCCGCCATTCAGCAAGAAAACATATCTAGAGGTTGATTTGCAATCATTAATGTCTCCAGCCCAGTTGGTATCACTATAGGCAACCAACTGCAAATCTGATTCTTAGTAACACATCATGTAGTTACTCGTTCCTCTAAGATATCTCAATATTCTCTTGATTTCTTTCCAGTGCTCTATGCCTGGGTTTGATTGGTACCGACTAACCAAACCCACTACATAACAAATATCCGGCTTCGTACACCTCATAGCATACATAAAGCTACCCATATCACTGGAATATGAAACTCTTTCTATTTTGGTTTTCTCCTCTGGAATCTTAGGACCCATGTCAAGGCTCAAATGCAAATGCTTATCCACTGGAGTATCTATTGGTTTGCAGTTGTACATCTGGTATCTCTTTTAAGACATTCTCAATAGGTCTCTTGAGATAAACCCAATAATCTCTTTTGTCTATTTCTGACAATCTTGACACCAAGCACATAGCTTGCTTCACCCATGTCCTTCATATCAAATATGGAGGACAACCATTTCTTAATGGTTTTCAATAGCTCCTTGCTATTGCTAGCCATGAGTATGTTATCTATATACAATGTCAGAATGAAAAAATTACCATCGGATCTCTTGGTGTAAACATAGAGGTCTTCCTCAAGTATGGAACAATCATTTTCCATCATAGCTTGGTGGAAGCGCACATTCCATTGTCCAGATGCTTGCTTTAGCCATATATGGACTTCTTGAGCTTGCACACTTTGTGCTCTAGTCCCTTAGCTTCAAAGCCTTAAGGTTGATCCATATAGACCTCTTCCTCAAGTTCTCCATTGAGAAAAGCAGTCTTTACATCCATTTGTTAAAGCTATAAGTCCATCTGAGCAACAATGGCTAATATAAGGTTGATGGAGGCAAACCTAACCACAGGGGAAAAAGTTTCCTCACAGTCAACGCCCTCTCTTTGGATGTAGCCCTTAGCCACTAAACAAGCCTTGAATCTCTCAATAGATCCATCCACCTTTCTCTTGATCTTGAGAACCCACCTATTCCCAATTGCCTTTTGGCCTGGCGGTAAGTCAACCAAGTCCCAGACACGGTTAACTTTCATCGACTCCAACTCTTCCTCAATCGCTTTCAACCATTCCTTTGAGCTTGTTCCCGCAAGAGCTTCCTACACACTCTTTGGTTTATGCTCATTGAATGGAGTCATCTCAGTCACCTCACAGCCAGCCTCTTCAGGAGCTACCATGTAGGCTTCATCCTTTATATCCAAACGTCGACGAGGAACTAGCCCGTGCTCACTACGACCCAAGAGCATGTTAGAATGCTCACCCTCCGAGGGAGCTATCACATCTGCACTCCCACTCTCACTAGGATCTTCTAGATGAACCTCAGGTTCATTATCCAGAATCTGAATCCTTGGAAAGACAAGATCACTATCTTGTATTTCAAAGAATTCTGATGATTCTTTGTTAACTCCTGTAAGAAATGGAAATCATTTTCCAAGAAGGTTGCATCCCTAGACTCGAGTTCTGTTCTCCTCTCACTCTCATCTAGCCCAATAAAGACATGGCCCTTTGAGATTTCAGAATATCTCACAAAGATACACTTTCTTCCTCTTGGTCCAAGCTTCCCATATTGGTGAGAGGTAGAGTGAACATATGCTGCACATCCCCATGCGCGCATGTGACTCAAATTTGGCTTCCTTCTAGTCCACAACTCATATGGTGTGGAAGGAATCGACTTGGTTGGACTCTATTGAGGATATAGGCTACAGTCAGCAAAACATCTCCCTAATAAAAGATGGGTAGGTTTGCCTGCACCATCATGGATCTCATCGTGTCTAGCAAGGTGCTATTCCTCCTCTCAGCAACCCCATTTTGTTGTGGAGTTTCTGGAATAGTAAGTTGCCTAGATATCCCCTTTTCATCACACAACCCTTTGAACATATCGAAGAGATATTCTCGACCTCTATCCATTCTAAGAGTTTTAATTCGTTTATCTAATTGATTCTCAACTAAGTTCATGAACTTCTTAAAACATTCTAGAGCTTCTGACTTAGAAGAAATTAAATAAATATGACAATACCATGTATAATCATCTATTAATGGGATGAAATAAGCTTATACTTTTCTAGTATGCAGATTCATGGGTCCGCAAACATTTGAATGGATAAGTTCTTTAGGAAGAGAGGCTCTCAAAGCCTTTTTGAATGGTTTTCTAGTTACTTTTCCTGCTAGACATGATTCACAAGTTCGCAATTCATATAGTGAACCTTGGCCCAAGAGGCCTTCTCTTGCCAACCTGTTTATCCTATCTAAGCCAATATGCCCTAGTCTAGCATGCCACACAATAAAATCAATACACATAGTATTTTGACACAAAAGCACTACTAGAATGAGATAAATAATCAATTGTATCTAATAGAATAAAACCATTTTGTAGAAAACCACAACCATAAACTGTATCACCTAGATACAAAATCAAAGAATTGTTCTCAAATACAATTCTAAAACCATGTCCCATAAGAAAATTAACAGAAATAAGATCTCACTGAATGTCCAGAGCATACAACACATCATGGAGTAATAGCGGCTGGCCACCCCTCAAAACTAATTTGCACGTGCCAACACCATGAACCTCCACATTCGAGCTGTTCCCCATCGTTATTCTTCTGTTTCCTCTTGGAATACGACAATATAACATGAAGCTTGAGCATTCCCTTGTTATGTGTTTTGTCACACCTAAATCAACAATCCACAAAGGACTTAATTCAGCAAGCATAGAAGAACTTGTTACATAACAAGATGAGGTATAACACAAAGTACATACCTCTTGTTCAGTGCAGTCACAAGCAAAGTGACTAGGCTTTTGAAAATTGAAGCAAATCACAGGTGATTTTTTTTGCCAGCTTTGGTCCCCCTTGAACGTTTGGGGCCATTCTTGTTTCCAGTTTAATTAATTAGTTAAAATTTTAAATCATTGCACTCTTGTGTTACCATTAAGAGTTTAAATTCTAGAGTGACATATCTCCTTGAGATTGACCCGTTAGCTACACAATACCGTGCGCTTGAGGTTATTTTTATTTTGCAAACAGAAACCATAAACCAGACCGTGTCCCCACCTGAAGAAGGTACCACTGCACAGCATTGCAAGGACCTTGAGATTTACAATGCCTAGAAGAGGAAGAACATGGTAACTAGGATTACCATCTTGAGCTCTTTGAGGGATGACATAATGCTTCGATTTGAGAAGCATATGATTGCAAAGTCTTTGGGAGGTAGTGAAGTTTCAATATGGAGGGACTTCTACCACCAGAGGCCGCCAGCTCGGACTCACTTTTGATGGTTACAAGATGTGCTAGGGTCACACAATGAGGCAACACATAACCATCATGTCCAATATGATAAGTGAGTTGAGCGCATGTGAGCGCCAAAACACTGATGAGGAACAAGTCTCTGCAATCGTTAAGTCACTGCCAAAGACTTGGGAGCACATGAAGATCTTTTTGACTCATTTTGACGATGTCAAGACTTTTGATCAAGCTGCCAAATACCTTGAGCTGGAGGATGGTCGGATGTTGGCTGATGCTCCTCCCACTAAAGTATTTGCTGCTGAAGCAAGCACTAGTAAGGGTGCAGGCTCTAAGCACAAGAGGGAAAAAGCTCAACTTCAATGTTCCAGGTAGAGTGACAAGGGTGGGAACGGAAATGAGCAGTCCTGACACATACATTTAATGCGATCGAATTCAGACTAAAAATAACACAAAAATAACCTAACCATTAATCATCTACTAAATAAATATGCATAAATACAAGGTAGGAATAAAAAAATGTAGAAAGTAAATAACAAAGCAATAAAAGGAAAAGGGAAACCTTAACCAAAGAGAGGTATGACTGTAGGCATTTTTGATTAAGGATAGGAAAACAATAACAACTATTAAAGAGAAAAAAAAATGCATAAAGTAAATAACAAAGCAATAAAGGGAAAAAGGAAACCTTAACCAAAGATACGACAATATTGTAGGCATTTTTGATTAAGGACTCAGGGGGAAAGGAGAATAATAAATAAATGTTGAAAAATAAATCATAAGTTAAGAATATGGAGGGGTAGATAGAAGTGGGAATGGAGGGTTGGGGGGAGAGAAGATTATTGGCAAAGTTTAGTTACTTGCATCTTTGAATCTCGAATGATAAAAAAAATTTGAACAAACGATTTGAATCTCAACTAACCCTAACAACCAGATCTAGAATGATCTAGATCTACAATTGCTAGACCTAAAGAAAAATGAATCCTCAAACTTGAAACTTGAACTTGAAATTAAAGTTGCATTACATAGAAAAATTGAACCTAAACATTCAATCTAGAAACTAGAATTCCACAAAGCAATCAAAGAAAACTAGAGAAAGCCTAAATAAACTAAAGAGAAAGAAAAAGTGTAGACAGCTTAAAATAAACTAAAGAGAAAAGAAAGTATGCTCCTTCAAAGCTCCAAAAAAAACGTTCTCCCTTTCTGGAGTATGCTCTCCATTTATAGAGTAATTTCCTAGATTACATGGTATATAATTCTTGAAATAGTTTGAATCAAACTCAGAGTTCCTATCTGACTCAACCAATGAAGGTTTTGGCATACTAATCGGACTGACTTAGAGAGATAAAATGCACAGTTCCACCGTTGGATTTGAGGAACAAGAAGTCGTGAAGTTCTCCTCCAAAAATCAGCTCGATCGAACATCGGATGACTATTCGATAAGGGCTGATCGAAACTGGACAGAGACACTTAAAAATAGGGTTTTTCCCTCTTCCTTCTCTGAATAGGATTCTTTTTCCTTCTTTGATCAAGTCCCAAATAGGAAATAAAATACTGAAGCATGCAAGGACTCCTTCTCTTCATGTTTTTGACTTGAGGAAGCTTTTGGAGTCTCACACCCCAACCAGCCGGATCTAGTCATACCCGAATGCCCGTGGGGGTGATACACTGCAAGATCTAGGTTCAGTGACAAATCCATACAAAACATGATATAGTATAATTAAATGGACAAGAATAAATCAAGTTTCTCATATAAAGTTATCAAAAATGAAATAATGGTTATAATTATATATTACTTCTAAATAAAAGTATAACATCAGAGTTTTGAAAAGAAAAGAGAGTAGTTTTATTCGCAGCAGAAAAATAAACTAAACTAGTTCTCTAATGGAATCCAATCCAAAAGAACAGCCCTTGATACGGCATGAAGCTCCATGTGCGTCCACTTCTTCTTCGGTCACTCCTTCAAGAAGATATACTGGCAATGCATCCTCCATTTGGAAGAAGTCCTCATAACCTGCAGTATAATCTAATAGAAAAAGACATATAAAAGGAATGAGTTCAAAAGAACTCAGTGAGGTCAACTCAACATCATATCATGCATTCATTCAAAAGATTCCACACCACACATATAACATGAATATCAATAATGTAATTATGACAATGATATGATATGTGAATGATTATGCTCCTAACTCTATCATGAAGTCTCTATGGTAGACACACATTAAGTCATACTCCAGTCTTCTTTGGGCGGTCTCAGTCACTCTTCCCTCACGGCTCTGATGCACGTCTGTTGGGTTCTCCGCGGTTGTTGTGTAAAGTCTTGTCAAGCCATGGTTGGGGATTAGGTCACCACTCTCTCATAGATCCCTCAAAAGAAGAGAAGAGAAAGCAGGAACGTTGATTTAATCCTCCTTTGTTTTCCTATTAAACCGGTTAAACAATTCGGTTCGAATGAACATTCGAACCGAATTGGAAACCAAGCCGGGTTACTAATTAAAAAAAAAAACTCAAAAACCCTGCAATGTCTTCTTTGTTTCACGATTTTCAAATTTTGCTTTACCTTTCTCTCTCTTTCCCTATCAACATCGATTCTCATGCATGGTTTCCTCTCTCTCTCTTAATGATAAGATCTGTTGAAGAACATTAGAGATTTTTGTAGCATGGTACATTTTTCTACTATGAGTCATTTGATTAAAAACCTGAATCGCTCGACCTCATCTTCTTCTATCTTTGAATCGAAGATCCCACACTGGACGAAGACTTCAACAAATGATTGCGACCGGCGACAATGGTTGATTATGACGACACGATAGAGAAGACCAAATTCCTGAATCGGTAAGTAGTATTCTCCAAAATCTGTCTCCGTAGATGCATTTTTCTTCTGTGTTCTTATTGTTTTATTTGATTGCTGAATGAATCAAAAGCCTTGAATTTGCATTCCATTCAATTTGATCTCATCTACACAGCCTAAATCTTCAAGTTAGGAAACTTATTGTAAAATTGTTCGGATACTAGTTTGGATGCCTATGTGTTGCGGATAAAATATTACTGAACCGGGTCCAACTTCGATTCAGTCTTTAACCCCGTCGAAGACAGCCTTACCCCACGGTCAAGATCGGCCATCATGGTAGCGTGATGAGGAAGGAACTTTATGGTTCCAAGGATAAACACAATCCCGAGAAATTCGGGATACGTGATTGAGTTATATATGGTTAAAACTACCTTGAGGAGTGGGCAATCGTGTTGATCATGGAAACCGCTTCCACCCTCGAGAAAAGGGGAAGAAACCCTACAATCGGACGGCCACCAAGAAGGATCATGAATTAATCTAACGGTCAAGGAAGGGAGGTAAATCCTATAAAACTAAAGCCTTATGCCCAACAGAGGTAACTCAATGGTTCCTCTTCCATTCTATCTCTCAATTAAGCTCTGCAACTCGCCAGAGCTCTATGGTGTTCCAACTACTGACTTAGCCTTCGGAGGTGGCCTCCTGACCCCAGGGTCAGGCCACGTCTAATTTTGTTTTGCAAGTCATTCATCAGCGATCTAAGGGCTGAGCAAATTTTGGACGCATCATTTGGCGCCGTTTGTGGGAACCTTGATCAAAAAGCCATCGTGCAAATCAGATCAAAAATGCAAAACCAATCTTATGGTATTTTCTACGAATTCGTTAGCGATTCAAAGGTATATGCGTTTAATCCCATTCTATGGGTAATACAACTATACGATCGTCGATCGTAGCCAGCGGCAAAGAAAGTTCACCGAGAAGGTCACTTTCTCCTACGGAAACATAGCAACAATGGATTCCAAGGGATCACGTTGCTGATTCCTGGGTTCATAATCGTTTGGGTCAGACAATGTAAAATTGTTGGCCGACCTCAAGAGAAGGAGAAGAGACAGCGTTCTCGCCTTTTCTGCAATAAGTTCAATACAAGATTTCAAACAGCATGGTTGAAGGAATCTTTGGCGGTACTCTTCTCTCCCATCTCATCAAGCCATATACCTGCACGAACCAATCTTCTCTCTCTTCAGAACAATACAAACGATCAATGACCGACATCAACCAGGGAGGTGATGTAGTTACTTCTGTTTAGAACATATATGATTCACTTTTTCTTTTTCTTTCTGAGCGATGATTTCTTACAAATCTGTTTGAAAACTCAATTGGGTCTTACATAAAGTATGCAATCTCATTCGTTAAAAAGTATTTTGGCTTCATTGGATGAAAATCCATTAACTTAAGATATTTTTACCTTACAAGAGATGGTGATTAGTCTCGTTCAGCAACTACAGCGCCATGATTCATTGTTCATGGAGCAGGGAAGCAAATTCTGGTTTCATGATTGCCTCTTACTTAAATAAATAAAAAAAAAAATGCTGCTGCTTTTGCATCATCTTCTCATCAATTGACAACATTTTGATTATAATTTATGCTTGATTGTTTATTCTATATTGGGTGAGATCAAGGTCAAAATTCGAAATCCAAGATTCGAGAAGAATCATTATGATTTTGGGAGGCATCATATTCAGTCTCAGTGAAGCAGTATGGGAGGCATCTTTTGGTTAGCCTTTACTTTGATTTCTTTCAATCTAAATTTCAATATGGCAGTGCATAGTATATGAAAAATTATGGCTGCAAACCTCAAAGGTGAGCAACAAGGTAGTAATGCATGAAGCATTTTGTATATTATTCTCAAGCTACTACATGTGATTCGTCATTTTCTTTCCCTTGGTTGGGTAGAGCTCCAGAGCATTAATACTTTTCTTCTTGGCATTTGATTTGCTGTTAGCATTATCTTACAATCGAATATTTGATTTTTATTTCAAGCTTGATAAAAATCTCAGCTTCAGAATATATTATGATATTATTCTGTTTCATGAATCATGATTAATTTCTGTTTAAAAAATAAAAAATCCCTGGTAAGGGGATGGTATGTCTTTTCGACAATGGGCAATCAACAGTGGACATGGGCAATGATGATGCTTCAAATAAAGAGCAAAGAGAAAGCTGTTGCAGCTTTTTCTGAGGAGTGTTAAACCAATAAATCAGAGAAAACGTTGTTGCTGTTACTACATCATCTTCTCTATAGTGCAGGTGGGCGTGCATAGCACAAACGGCAAAAGCTTGCCAAAGATTGAGGAGATAATTCTGGAGGATGTTCAACACCTCAAACAAGAAGTTTCTGCTGCAAGAGCTTCTCTACAATTACAGCGAATTCAATATTTCTGCAACCAATTTGTTGGAATTGAATCTAATGGCCTCTGATGAGCCCATCTATATCATGTTCTCTCAAACATAAGAAGAGGACAAGAAAAATCAGAGCAATCAAAGCCAAGTTTGAAAGTTTGAACGCAAGCAAGGTTAAGAGACCTCAAAGCTTCCGAAGATATTCTACAATGGTGGTGATGCATCCCCCGTGGCGAATCTGTAAAACTTAAAAGATTAATGATCGAGTGAATAAAAAATTTACAAAGATCGAGTGAATCAAGAATTTACAATGATCGAGTGAATCAAGAATTTACAATGATCGAGTGAATCAAGAATTTACAATGATCGAAGTGGATTGGGAATTTATTACCTTCAAGAATATACTACGATCGAGAATTTATTAAGATCAGAAGATACCTGAAAAGGGGCAAAGATCAAAGGGGTAAATTCATCGGTTTAAAACCCGAGTGAGTCCTTCTACAAGGCATTGGTTTAAAACCCGAGTGAGTCCTTCTATAAGGCATGGGTTTAACCCGAGTGAGTCCTTCTACAAGGCATCGGTTTAAAACCTGAGTGAGACATTATACAAGGCATCAGTTTAAAACCCGAGTGAGTCCTTCTACAAGGCATTGGTTTAAAACCCGAGTGAGTCCTTCTACAAGGCATCGGTTTAAAACCCGAGTGAGACCTTCTACAAGGCATCGGTTTAAAACCCGAGTGAGTCCTTCTACAATGCATCAGTTTAAAACCTGAGTGAGTCCTTCTACAAGGCATCGGTTTAAAACCCGAGTGAGTGCTTCTACAAGGCATCGGTTTAAAACCTGAGTGAGTCCTTCTACAAGGCATCGGTTTAAAACCCGAGTGAGACCTTCTATAAGGCATCAGTTTAAAACCCGAGTGAGACCTTCTACAAGGCTTAGGTTTGACCGACTAGACCTTCCAGCAAAGGCTTCGGCTTCGACCGAATAAGACCTTCAAGCAAAGGCTTCAGTTCCAACCGACTAAGACCTTCCAAAGCAAAGGCTTCGGTTTCGATCGACTAATGATCTTCTAGCAGGGCTTCGGATTTCCCGAATAAGACCCCATATAGGCATTGACTATGCCTGAATAAGACCTCCTAACACATGGTAGCACATCACTGAAGCAGAGGTGCAGTGGCAATAAATATGATTTCTTCAAAGAATGAGAGGACATTTCTGTTCGATCAAGCAAGCCAAGCATTCGGTCTGGGGGCTTCTCCCGAACACTCGGCTTGGGGGGCTTATGTTGCGGATAAAATATTACTGAACCGGGTCCATCTTTGATTTAGTCTTTAACCCCGGTCGAAGACGGCTTGACCCCACGGTCGGGTTCGGCCATCACTATCAGGATCGGCCATCATGGTAGCGTGATGAGGAAGGAACCTTATGGTTCCAAGGATAAGCACAATCCCTAGAAATTCGGGATACGTGATTGAGTTATATACGGTTACAACTACCTTAGGAGTGGGCAATAGTGTTGATCATGGAAACTGCTTCCACCCTCGAGAAAAGGGGGAAAAACCCTACAATCGGATGGCCACCAAGAAGGATCATGAATTAATCCGACGGTCAAGGAAGGGAGGTAAATCCTATATAAACTAAAGCCTTATGCCCAACAGAGGTAACTCAATGGTTCCTCTTCCATTCTATCTCTCAATTAAGCTCTGCAACTCGCCAGAGCTCTATGATGTTCCAACTACTGACTTAGCCTTCAGAGGTGGCCTCCTGACCCCAGGGTCAGGCCACGTCTAATTTTGTTTTGCAGGTCATTCATTAGCGATCTAAGGGCTGGGCAAATTTTGGACGCATCACTATGATATGTTTGATGGAATGTTTGTTAGACCTGTCTCTACAATGTAAAGATATTGATAAAAGTATTTTTTGGAGTTCTTTTTCCTCATTGTTGATACTGAGTCCTTAGCTCAAAATGGAAGAGCACCTGGAGATAAACCAGGGTATGATGGTTCGACTCCATCCGGATTCTTATATGAATTGCCAGTTCAAGTTAGGTGTTTGCTCACAAGAAGAAAACAAGAAGCAGATTTGATATCAATATTGCGAAACCTGGACCGTCCACCACTTTCAGCATTAGGTGATGGATCTCCAGTGGTTCTATGGGTTAACTATCAGTTCAAGTGGGTTTGTTCGTAAAGCAACAAAGAACTAATTATTAAGATATATAATGAGAAGAGCCAATTGCATAACTAATGCATTCCCATGGTGGTTATGTATCTTTAACAATAATCTTTGATCAAGTGTTAAAAACCTTTGAACAACAAATTTGTCTTTTCTAATTATGAACAATATAACTGAGGTGGGTTGCTGTTACTTCAACCAACCCAGTCTTGTGATTGGAGTTTGTATGAAACTTGAGTGTTACATCAGGCATCTGTTCTGTTTCTACATTCTAATACAAATTTATTGGAGAACAAATGAATACACCAACTGTTGGGCAAGGAAGAGAAACTTGTAAGATAAAAAATCTAAAATAAAAACAGCAAAGTAGAATACAAAGCTGGCTATGAGAACATCATGTCACCACACTGCAGTACTGGCAATGCAACAGTAAAACAAAGTTGACCATGATTCTATTTTCATAGACAAAGCATTATCTAAGGTCTTCAGTACCATCAGTTGGGGATAGAAGCATTACTGCTGTTCCCCTGCAAACCTGCAAAAACAATTTAAAAAAATAAAATAACATTAAATTCATAAGCCTTTGGCTTTGCCTCTTTCTTTCATCAGACTAAAATACAACAAACCTCTGTCCTCAGATGGTTCAGAGTGCAATAATCCAGAACCTCAATTTCAAGTAAAAATTAAATTAATACTAGTGACTGAAGGTTCATTTAATTTTCATAAGCCACTGAGGAATCAAAGAATCCATACATGGCGCAGGACCTTTGTAACTCATTGCAAAAATGAAGTCATATGACTCCCAAAATATCATCATCTACAGAGGGTGGCAGTCTCAGGAACAAGATACACCATTACCAATGTCTACAAATACAATTACTTATAGCAACATAATTGGACACGTCAGCAATCTGATGCTCCGCTGGATTCAAGCAGTGAACAGGGGCTGGAAATCAGATTTCTTGGAAAACCTGGTTCCCCATGTCAGGCATCTTGGAAATGAGATCTTTTAGAGAGCAAAAGTACATAGTCCCCCAAAAATTTTTGGTAACATGCTTTAAGGAAACTATTTATGAAACACCAGAACTCATAGATATGCAAATACTAAAAGGTTTCCATTCATTCAAAAGAAGATTAAAGTAAAATAAATATATAGGAGAAAGGCATACTATTAGGCAAGAGTCTGAGTTTGATCAGTTGTCTTCAGTGGGTCATCTGGATATGTATCCCAAGGGCAATAAACACCAGTAATTAATCACTGGTACATAGAAAAAAATCCTAGAAACTACCAAGATGTCACAATAATTAAAAATAAAATAATAAATAAACTGAATAAAAGTAGTAAGCATTAGCAAAAGTGTGAATCTAAGGGGTCTTTCAACAGACCATTATTGCCCAAAAAAAATTTCAGTTCCCAGGAAGGTTGCTGCATGCTGTCAAATGTAATCTTAAAAGCATTATTGCAATACAAGGTAATTCAAAAGGTTGTGGTTGCTCTACATCTTGATGGTCTTCTTTTTGCAATTTTCATAAAATTCAATAATATTTTTTCCACATTTCCAGAAATTGATCGACATATTGAAACCTAGTTAGAGTTTCTGTTTCATTTCACATAAAACCTCCTCAAATGTTTCATAAAAGAAACTTCTTCAAGTTATGTTCAAACTTTGAACACTTTACATTATATCAGAAGCCATCAAAAGGACTAGTGCTGGAACACTCAACTCTTGCTGTGGATAGAAGTAGGAAGGTTATTTATAGACCCAAATGGGACCATGAACTTTGAAAGACAAACTCAAACACTAAGTCCAAACCTAATTCATCTCAAAAGTAGAGCCAATCTATTTAGCCTAAATTTTACCAAAATTTTAGTTCTTCTAAACCAACACAACAGATTAATAGATTAACGCTTCACTAAAATTTCTAGTTCAATAAAACCTCAAGGAAGGAGAGGGAAAAAAGAAATAGTAAAATGACAGGTCACATAAGGCCATCTAAACTCTAGCTAAACTTGTCGAGTCAATTAGAAACTAATTGGTGGGGTTGAAGTACCCTGAAGTCTACTTTCAAAATACAGAACTTCAGGATTTTTTTGGAGGAAGCTGATTTACATGTAATTTTTTAACTATGCTAGCTCAGACAACACCTGTTACAGCCAGTCAAGTGACATGGTTGTTTTATGCTTTCCCTCTTTTGGAGTTTGGACTCAAATTCTAGGTGGGAATTCATTTGTCAAGCTGCCACTTGAAATGTTGGGTTTTGGAGCTTCAAATAAATGTTAGTAAGTTTTGCAAGATGACTGACGCATTTTTCATTAAAAGATTTGTTATGCCTTTCTAGCTTCAATAAGAATTGCTGTCAGTAGGTGTTTGAGTTTATTAATTAAAGTTAATGCAAAAATTTACTGGTAGGATTGGGGTTTAGACCCTTCCTAGTCCTACATGATCAAAATCAGTCAGTAAGACATCACTAGCCATAACCCACTCACCCAGAATGTGTAACATTAATTCAACAGTAATTTTGGACCAGATCTTTGGACCAAGAGTCAGAAGTGAGAGATCACAGGATCAAATAATTTCAACCAGTCAATAGTAACTTGAGATTGACTTTAGCCTTGTTTTGGTTACCAGGTTCAACCAATTGGTGTCCCATCCAAGAGATCACTTATCATTGGATGACTCAAATGTAAGAGCTACCTATTGAATTATCAAGAATTATCAATACATGTGGGAGAACATCCCTGATTTGCATTAGAGTAAACGCACGCACCAACAAGGATATGGCCTCCTACTGTTAGTTGTGGATAGGAGAAAAGTGTTGCAAGACCCTAGCATAACTCCTAAACAGGTTTGGCTTGAGGATTAGGTTTGCACAGGAACCAAATTGATTTGTTGACTTGACCAACAAGCTGGCTCAACATATAGCCCAGCTATAAGCAGAGAATCTAAGCCACCATAAACTACCCAGCCCAGACATGGAACTGGTGTGATGTTAATTGTGGTTGCAATAATTATGCAGATTAACGTACAGGAAAGTAAAGCCTGGGACTGTTTCAAGAACATACACATTAATCAATCCAAAAACACTGCACAAGCTAACATTTACTGAAGGAAAGAAGCCATGAACTTGATTGATCATCTTCATTTCTCTTCTTCTTCTTCTATTATATTTTTTTTGGGGGTGGGGTGGGGGGTTTGTTGGTATTGATTTAGTAAATAAACGGAAACTTACTTTCAAATTGATAGTTAACATGACCATAGTTTTTTAAGTATCCTACCCAAAATGGCAGAAGAAGGCAACGAATTTAGTTTATAAGCCTAAGAAATATAGTTAATAAGAGTAAATCATGCATGCAAACCTATTGACACTACTATCAATAAACCATGTGACTACATAAGTACCTCTTAGAAATTCTGTAGCTCCATCCAGCATAAGGTTTAACAGCGGGTCATATCCTTTCAAAATTCCTCTCACTATAAGACCAAGATCATATAGAGCAACAATGATTAACCATAGCAATTTTGGAATATTTGCCTAAGAATGATGGAAAGGGATTAAGAATGCCTAATAAGGACCCTCATATTAGTTTAAAGATTAAAGAGAACCTAAATATAAATGCAATGAGGGAATCCTCATCTTTCAATATGATGATTCAACAATAAAGGTTCTCTCCATATCCTACATCTTCTGCAACACAGTATTCACCGCTCACCTACAACAACTACTGCTGCTACTTCATCATCAACAACTTCACAACTATAGATCAACAAAGTCAAGGTGCCCAAGATCTTTAAATTAAAACTTATGCTTAGTCTTTAAAAAATGAACCCTGATGGAATTGAACCATCATAACCTAGATAATAACTAGGTGCTCTTCCAGTTGAGCTAAGGATTCACCTAAAAAACAAACATGTTAGATCCATCCAACAAAAAGAATGCAATAAAAACCATGGATTGCATGTCATGTCCAACTCGAGTTTCTAAATCAACACAAGCATTAAACACGACAAATATATGGAATTAAATATGAAAAAACAATGACCATTAAATAGAGTATCAATATATATATATAAGAAAAGAAAGAATCCCTAACATGACATATATCTATCTCTGAAGACATTTTGTCCGCCATATTGAACCTTCATGACCTGAGAGAATCTAAAAAAAGAACTATTGGCCTAAGGGCTTTTGTACTCGTGTACATCCATGTGATAAGACCCAAGGCCAGCAGAAAAGTTGCAAATTCCTACAAAAAAAAAAAAAAGGCTTTTAGATATAATATTAGATTTTTAAGAAATTTTTATAGACAACATAAGCAAAGAAATTGTCACACATACCATGAAATCATTAAGATGGATGAAGCACATAAGTTGTTGATCCTTGTGAAGAAGCAAATGTCTGCATCTGTAAAAATGAAAACATGATATTAATATTAAAAATCTATGTTATATAAAAATAAAAAATAAAAAATTCATAAAATCTAAAGAAGAAATGAATAGTGCCTGGAGCAGCGACATGAACGGTCCCTGATAGTCTTCCATAGCTTGAAGAGTGTCATGCATATTTGAAGTAGTCACTGAAGATGATTGTTTAGATGTATCTATTTTAACTGAATGTTGACTTTCTATTTGCTCATTACACTTCACTTTTTTCTTACTTTTGTTCTTCTGACCTATATTTTCAATCCAACCCTTGTGTTGTTTTTTACTACCTTTCTGACTTTCTTTCTTCTTCAATATCAAATTTCTATTTTCGCCAAAGTTGCATCCATCTAAAGCTTCTGTGTTTGGATTATCTTCAACTAAATCTACTAGTTGTACACGTAAGTGTTCTGCACATTTTTTGGCAATCTCAAAACTTTCTACTGAATTAGAGGCATGACTTTCCAACTTTACAAATGTATGGCAGAGAAACCTGTAAAGCTGTGTGAGACTCAAATATGTATCTTCTACAACTTGTTTTCCTTTATTGTCCTCCACCAACAAACTTTTTGCTCCCCGTGTCCATCTTTTTAAAATATACTTCTCAGGAATAAACTTTACTTCTAGTTTATCAAACACTTTCAAAGCATGACAACAAAGAATACCAAATGTCACAAATTTTCTACAAGTGCATAGTATTGATTGTTCACAATGATTGTATATAACCCCGTATATTTTCCTTCCATAAGGTTCCAAACAAATTGTGTACTCACTCAAGACACCATCTTTATTATGAAGCATTGATGAACAAGCACCCAACCATTTATATTCTTCCTCAAACTCTTCAAATATATTAGGGGTGTAAACTTTGGCTGCTTGTATCAGGATTGGTGCTTTTGATTTCAACGTAGGAAATGTATTCCTTGCTTGAAATTCATCATTTAATTCATTGGCACGTTTATCCTCCACTAACCTTTCAAAATGATTAAAAAATTGTACTAGATCCAAATGTGGTTTCAAATACCTCTTCAAATCAGTATTAATACTTTCACTAAGCTGTGTGCTCCTCACACCTAAAGTGAAAGTATTTTTCATGTAACAGGCTGCCCATTTCTTTTTAATTCCATAAAGTCGATCTAACCATGAATTATTTTGAACTTGATAATCATCTTGTAACTTTTTCCATGCATTTTCAAACTCTTCAACTTTATAACCATAAATGCACTTCGTAAAATCCTTGAAAAATGATGATCCCTTCTTCATTAGATTACCAAGGTGTGTAACCCCATTTTGCATTATATGCCATATGCACAATCCATGCCATGTCTCAGGTAAGACTTCACTTATAGCTTTCGACATTGTTGCATCTTGATCAGTAAAAATGGTTATGGGTTGCTTTTGACAATTTGCTTTCAAGAATGCCTCAAACAACCATTTGAAAGACTCAACTGTTTCATCGTATAGCAATGCAGCTCCAAATATAGTCACACCTTTATGATGATTGAACCCCGCAAAAATACCAAATGGCCTGCATTCTTTATTAGTGCAAAATGTTGTATCAAATACAACAACATCACCAAATAATGCGTAATCAATGATCATCCTTGGGTCCGCCCAAAATATGTTTGTTATTTGTTCTTCATTATCTAATAGCAAATCATGTATAAATGATGGGTTAAGCCTTGTCTGCTTTTGGAAATATGCTAACAAACTCCTAGCTTCACCATAAGCCAAATGTCGTTGGCGTTTAGTTCGAAGATAATTTTGTATATCTACCCTGGTATAACCTAGGTTTTCACTACCCCCTGCTTGGCTACTCAAAAGATCATAATTTGCTTTGGTCCTAATACCATAGTCATCAGCCAAACCTATTGCATGTGTAGCAACATTTGTGATTTTACGCTGAGATCGTATTAAATGAATAATAGCAGGTGTATGGAGCAAATGATTGTGATTATCATTAAAATCTCGACATTCATAAAGCCCATTATCCAACCTAGAAATACACATCTTTGCAGGACATTTAGTTCTAGTTTCTGGACGAGGCTTAATTGTACATTTATCTCTCTTGTCCTTATCCCGATGTCCTTCTTTATTACATGAAAATCTCCTCTGCTTTACAGTTGTTTATATATTTTTTTACTCTTATGTGCATAATCTCTCTTGATACTAAAACCAACTAGTCTTCCATATTGGTTGTAAAATCCGTATGCCTCATTCTCTGAAGTAAAAGTCAAACCGATCCATGGCTTATAATCAACATAGTTATCTTCAATGGGCAATATCTCTGGATTTTCCATATCCAATGCAATTCATAAAAGCTACAACAATAACATCCCTTTAGCATTATATAACTAATCTTATAAAGAAAATGAACTATTTTATAAGTGGTAAGTTAGTATAAATAGGGTGTATGCACAAGAAAACTCAAATTATACTTGGATTATCAAAATAGTAAATGATAAGGGCATATTCTACCAAAAACAATGACCAGGATATATGATTAAGTTTTAGTACATATCTAATCAAGCACAAATATTCTATCACCAATTCAAATAGCATAGTTAACTACATCACCTATAGATTTTACCATTTAAAAAATAATAAATACTAATATAAAATAAAGACAGCTTTTCCCATTTAATAAAACTCCTTTCTCCACATAGAGATTACCCAAAACGTTTTCCTAAAAGCAAGTCCTCTCTAAAATCTAGTCCTCTTCTCTCTCTTATAGGCTCAATCACAATTATGTTTTACTTACATTCAAACAATCCCACCAAAATTTTGTTTCATCTCTCAACTTCTTTTTGAACTCTGTATTCGGTGTGATCCATCAAAAGAGGCAGCCATAGATTGAGAGGTAGTTGATTATAAGAAATTGATAGGGCTTTTGAGTGGATGCTTGGGTTCTGTGATCCTAAACTAATGAATTGGAGCTAATTAAGAAGCATGTGTACCAAATGGGCTTCAGTTGAATTTCAAACCATCAATCTATGCTGGTATTCTGGTAAGAACAAAATCCTAAAACATTGGTTCCACAAGAGCTATTGAATGAGAAGGCAAAAACTGATTGATATACATGTCATGCCATTAAAACCTTATACCTAATAAATATGCAATTTTCAAATTTGAATAACCAAACAAAATATATCAGTAAACCAGAAAACCATCATTACAGACACAGCAGCCCAACTTAAAACTAAGTTTTTGGAAATCAAAGATCAAGTCATGATCAAAAAGGAAGAAAAAGGAAGCAATTTGGTAATTCGACCATTCTTATCCAGAGTCTATTACAACTTAAGGATCAATCAATAACAAGAAAAAGAAAAAGTAAACAATTTCTTCATACCGAGATGCTTTCTAATCCATACAGTAAAATAAAAGGAATGCAATCCAAAATACAAGAAGCAAACTCTTTCATACCCGAGGATTAAACAAACGATAATGACCTTCACTCCGCCAACTGAACGCGACTCCTCTTCCTCCGACAACTGAATATGTCTTCGTCGACTTTGGTACGAAAGACTAAGACATCGTGGGAGGAGAGGAGAGGTGAGAGCCCTTGAGGAAGATGATGGTTAAAGAAATCGACATCAAACTAGTTATATATAGTACTTGGAACTCTTAATTGGAGTTCGAGTCGGAGTTGGAGTTGGGAGTTGGGAGTTGGAGTCGGAGTCGAATCACAGATAGGTTTTAGATAGAATAAGATTGAGGATTGTAGAGATAGAAGAAGATGATGTCGATCGATTTAGGTTTCTTCCTCCATGGATGAGAATCGGTGTTGATAGAGAAAGAGAGAGCAAGAAAGGAAGGAAACACGTTGAGGGAAAGAGAGAGAAAGGTAAAGCAAAATTTGAAAATTGTGAAACAAAGAAGGCGTTGCAGGGTTTTTGAGTTTTTTTTTTTTTTTAATGAGTAACCCGGCTTAGATTTCAATTTGGTTCCTTCATCTGAACCGAATTGTTTAACCGGTTTAACAGGAAAACAAAGGAGGATTAAATCAACGTTCCTGCTTTCTTGGTGACATGTGGCGGCCATCCAAGGAGCGGCCGCTAGATGGCCTCTCCTTGGTGGCCGCAGAGGATTAGATCCCCAAGAGGGGTTTCCAGTTTAAGCAGAAATAGGAAAATCATCCAGAGTTAAGGGATCAGGTAACTGCAGGGTGGCAAACAAAAATCTCGGGCTCCACAATGTTTAAATTCCAACATAAAATTTGGCATTGTTAAGACAAGTACAATAAAGGAGTGGAAATGCAAGAAGGCAAATACAACAAATCAGAAGCCAATTAGACAATCTGCAAACATAGGGGCATTCGAGAAGGTCATCAAGAGGAAGCCGAGTTGACCAATAGACTAGAGAAAGTGATGAATGAAGAGGATGCCTATGGAGACAGAGATCTAGGACAACATGCTTGCAACAAGGTGATCATAAGTTCATAACACATCCTATTTCCACATTGTTACAGCAAGACAGAGAAATTTCGACAGAACCTCTAGGATCAAAAATGAAGAAGGGAATTGGTTAACTGAGGAGAGGGAAATACAATAGCATATCTAGAATTATTATGATGTTTTGTACACTTCCTCCCGAACCCAAACCCAAACCCAAACCCATCAAATTTTCTACAAACTGTGCAACCCATGATTTCTAATGAGGAAAATATCTCTTTGTCTGTAGACCCCTTGGAGGATGAGATCAAGAAGGCTCTCTTCTCTATGTGCAAATATAAAACTCTAGGTTAATTAGGATGGTATATTGGCAAGGTTCTATCATAATCATTGGGTTACAGTAAGTCATGACATTATACAAGCTGTGTTACATTTATGTAGGAATGGGTTTATGTTAGAGAAATTTTAACAAAACCTAGCCTACCCTTTTTCCAAAATGGAATAACCCTACAAAAATGGGGCATTGACTCCCAATTAGCCTATGTTTTGTCATATACATTATAATAGCAAAGCGTATGGTAAATAGGTTCAAACCCCTTCAAGGAAAAATTATACGCCACCCCCAAAGCACTTTTGTTCTGGATCTTTTGATCACGAAAAATATTTGTATGGCCCATATGATCCTTTATTACCTAAATCATTACAATGGTAGTCCAAGGTACATGGTAGCAAAGCTTGTCTGGTGTAAGGCGTATGATAAAATAGAATGGGGTTCCCCATCAAAATCTAACACATCTTGGTTTTGTAGATGAATGAAATCACTGGATTATACAATGCATATTTGCTGCGGAATACACATCAAGTTAAATGGCTCGATCATTGGAACCACCACTCTGCAAAGAGGGCTTAGGCATGGGTGTCCCGTGAGCCCTTATCTCTTCATCATATGCCAAAATGCCTTGTCAATGAAACTCTATCAAGTTTTGAATACATGCATCATATTTGGAATCAATATTTAGTCACAGCATGCCAACAATTCAGCACCTCATGTTCGCGGGTGAGAACCTTTTCTTTTCACAGGCTTCCATGATAGCTTGTGCACCCTTGGAGATACCATTGATGAATACTGCTTACTAGCATGGCAGTATATGGAAAATCCAATATCATTTTTAGTAGGAAGACACATCAAGTACTTCGAGACAACATCAAACACTCTCTCAATTAAACAGAAGTGACATCCCTTGGAACCTATGTAGGTCTTCGATTCACTTATGGTCGGTTAAAGAAACAAATTAACCACAACATATATATAGTAGAAACAATGTCCTCCAAGTTAGTAGGATAGAAAGAAAAATTACAATCACGTGTAGGAAAGGAGGTGTTGATTAAAGCAGTAGCAACCAATATGCTGACCTATGCCAAGTCAATCTTCTGTATACCTAAAGAGATTTTCAACAAACTTAACTCCATGTTGAGGGAATTTTGGTGGAGGAATAGCAACCAAAAACATATCTCATGGGTGAGATTGCAGCAGGTGTGCATGAGCAAGTTTAAAGGTGGTATGGGTTTTCGAGAATTCAATGATTTCAACCAAGCATTGTTGGCAAACAGTGTTGGAGGCTACTGAAGAATCCGAAGAGTCTTTGGGGGTAACTTCTTAAGGCAAAATATTTTTCAAGTAACACTTTTATGGAAGCCACCAAGCCATAGTCATGTTCATGGGGATGGGCTAGTTTGATGTGGGGGAAGGAACTAATGGACAAGGGATATGCGAGGGTTGCAGGGAATGATGGAGCCATTGAGGTTTAATCGGATCCTTCGGTACCACATTACCTGATCATAAGATTTTGTTTGAGCACAAGTGTAGACCCAAACATTACCATAGTGAATTAATTAATAAATTGGGGAAGAAGGGAACGGGACCAATAGTTACTACAACATCTATTTTACCAATGGAGAATGCTAAAATATCTAAGATACTGTTAGTACCCAAAAAATTATCAATACCGGTTGGGCTAGAGATGAACCTGGTTCAACATATTTGACAAGGTTGAGAAGATAAGGTTAAATAAATCAAGTTATAAGTACTAACCTAGGACGCAATTGGTTTTTGTCTGGTTAAGCCAAAATTTAGGGATGACGAAAATAGTTGCAACAATTGTTAGCATTCAAATTTGTGTTCCTCCAAGCTTTTTTAGAGATTATCTCAAAAGTTAGTTTTAGGTAGTAATTATGGAAGTTGTAGTAGTTTATAGTAGTTGTGGTAGTTAGTACGTTATAGTAGTTATGTATTAGTTAGGGATAATTACTATTGCCCCCTTGTAGTTTGATTTTATTACTAATAAAACCCTGTTCTTTACGAAAATTACTATTGCCCCCTTCCTTATAACGGTGTTAAGTAGCCATTAAGTTTGAATATGTAATGTCTAATTTGCCCTTCATTAAAATTAAGAAATCAACAGACGATGCTACCCCATTTATAAAAACCAGATTAAATGCCAATTTTACCCTAAGCTTCATATATTTTGAATTAATGAAATGGGCAAAATCCAAATCCGATTTGGTTTCCCACCTTCACTAAACTTCATTTATTTTGAATTAAAGAAATGGGCAAAATCCAAATCCAATTTGGTTTCCCACCTTACTAAACTTCATTTATTTTGAAAATATTTTAGGTGATATTCAGTTTCCAATTTGAGTTGAATTCGATTTTCCTTCTTCTTCGGTTTCTATTTGAGTTTTATTCAATCATTCTTTTTATATTTGGTGGTTTTTTTTTAGAATAAAATGGATTATAGTTATTTTTTTGTCCACAATTAATTAAGGGTACTACTGTAACTTGACAAAAGGATAAATAAGTAAAGAGATAAGTATAAGGGTATTTAGGGATTTTTGAGAAAATATAAAGATGCCACATCATTAGTAAACTAACGGAACTTAACGGTAGGGGGGCAATAATAATTATAGACAAAGTTGCAGGTTGGATAAGTAATTGAAAAGTACAGGGGATACAAGTAGTATTAAAATCAAAGTACAGGGGGCCAATAGTAATTATCCCTATTAGTTATGGTGGTTTCCTTTTCCAATTCAAATTGTAAGGTGGTTATGGTAGTAATTAACTACCTTTTGTGCCAATAGTGATCAATGTAAGAATAAATCATCAACATAAATCAAATAAGAATTATCACTCCACTTGGAGTTTTATCTTTTTTTTTTTTAGTTTGGTTTTGTCCATCATCCTTTGGATGATGGAAACTTATAGTGTAGTTTTGATGCATCTTTGGCTCATGTTTCAAAGAACATATGTGCTATGTTTTGGCATATGTTTTAGAAGATAGTCATCATCATCATCAAGTTGTAGGCTTAGTGGTTCATGAGCAGTTTGTGATGGTCACAACCATGAAGAATGTAGCAGGTTGAATGGTGATCAAGTTAGTGTAGATGAGTCAAGTTCACCCTTAAAGGACTCCATGAGTTTGTATTGCTTTCTCCAAAATAATAATAATAATAATAATAATTTTAGTTTAGATGGGTTTAAGTCTGCCCTTAAAGGACCCCACAAATTTTTAGTCGCCTTCTCCAGAAGGCAATAAAGTCCTCGCACTGGACAAGGGAGAATCCAACATTTGTCTGAAATATAGATGCAAATGTTGTGTTTCCAATCCTTTGCGTCCTTGGGACTTTGGCAAGCTCACGCACTTCAATTCACATCAATGGCTGAGTAAAAAAATGGACTCATGTTTTTATAGAGAAACATTTTTGGCGCACCTAGTGGGATCCCAATCCAAAACTTCATATTTTGCCCAAGAAAGTGCATGGAAGCCATTCACAATTATTGTGGTAAAATGGCTGAAGTACGTGTTGCAATGTGCTTCTTGACCTACGAGTATGATTGCTCAAGGAGGAAGGGGTATTGAAGCCGTTTTGATTAGTCTTGAATAAGGGACAATCAGTAAGGTCCATGGCAAGTGAACCATGAACTTGATTAGGGGCACTTGGTAGATCGTGGCATTATAAGGACATTAACGATTCTTGTAGCCTAGGAAAAGGCCGAAAAATCAATTTTTAAACGGTCAATGTTAGCAGTCAAAGGCTAGCCGAAATGCTAACCAATCAATCACAAACCAGGGGCAAATGGAAAGTGCGGCCTCTATTGGTAGACACAAACATTGAGTGCTAGCCTTGGATGCCATTGCAAAGATCGAGAGGTATTATAGAGAAGGCCCTTCCACCCAAAACAATGGTTGTTATGCTGGTTATAGTCAAGAGATTTAACTACTTTAAAAATGGCCAAAATAGGGTCATAAGAGGCATTCCAACAAGGGGCAGCATTAAGGAATGCCAAAGAAGAAAAAGAGTTTCTAAGAGGGTCTTAATCTGGAATGACATCTTAAAATCCTAGTGGCTCAACGAGGGGCAAGTGCTACAAATTCTCCTTGTGACATACTTTCAAGGAGATCGAATGGGCTGTGAAAGAAAAAGAAAATACTTTTTCTCATGGCAAATTCTTTCATCTTTGTGGTGATGGGAGGCTGCCTTTTTAGCCATCACGTTGATAATGTTGAGAGGCCGTCATGAGGCCAACGTTTTGTGGATGGGAGATAAAAAAGAAGAAGGAAATAACGGCCCATAGAATTGGATCTTTTTCACAAAAGAACCATCTAAAGAGGGTTGCATAAATAAAACTTAAAGACACTACCCATTGAAGTAGTAGAACTTCTCAACCGCCAATGTTTCAGGGTTGTGAAAGGATGAAGCCACTTATAGAATCAAGAGGCTAGATATGCCCCTTCTATAATGAATGGCATTCTGACGAAGGGTTGTAGATGACCAATGCAACAACTAATCAGCATCAATGGAGGAGTAGTAGGATGGTTAGGAACCCGACTTCTCAGTGGAGAGGTCATGGGTTCAACTCCTACCGGCGGCATATGTAATATCCCTATCCCTATATATAAAAAGTGCCTTTGTACCCAAAAAAAGCAACTGCTCAACAGTGCATAACTGATACAGAAAAAAAATAGTCAAGAGGACGTAACTGATTGTTAGAGAAAAAGGGCCAGCGGGATTTAATGACTATTACAAAAAAGTTAGAAGGGTGTAATTGAATGTTACAATGGTCAACAACAAGCAATAGGCCAGTATAGTGGACGGTCGGTGAGATTGCAAACCAAAGTTTGGTCACTGTTTAGAGGGCAGGTCTCTCAAGATAGGAGGACACAAGGTGCAACTTCAACCAACACTCTTGGCTTTTGAGTAAGGAAATTTTTTGGAGATTATGTGACTGACTGCTTGATTTCAAGAAAACAAGTGTTCTCAATCAAACAGTCATGAGGGGCAATGTTGGAACCCAGATTATTACCAATATTGATTGGGCTAGAGATGAACTTGGTTCAACATATTTGATGAGGTCGAGAAGACAAGGTTAAATAAATCAAGCTACAAGTGCTACCTCGGACTAATTTCATCCAGGTAGGCCAAAACTTAAGGAGGATAAAAACAATTGGTGCAATTATTAGCATTCAAATTTTGGTTCCTCCAAGCTTTTGGGAGATTATCTCAAAAGTTAGTTTTAGATAGTTAATTATCGAAGTTGTAGTAGTTTATAGTAGTTATGGGAGTTAGTAAGTTCTAGTAGTTATGTATTAGTTATGGTGGTTTCCTTTTCAAATTCAAATTGTATGGTAGTTGTGGTAGCAACTTACAACCTTTTATGCCTATATAAGGAAATCAATGTGAGAAGAAATCATCATCAACATAAATCAAATCAGAATTTTATCACACCAGTAGGTATCACATCCACCCAGCCGATACCCTATTTGACATACCCGAGTGTGTGATCCACAGCCCCAAAGATTAGTATCGAGGAAATCAACATCTCACATTTACAATAATATAATCGAGAACAAGATTAAATCAAAGTTAACTATATTAATCAAGAGATCAAGATAATATTCAAAGAATACAATCAGAGTGTGGAAAAATGATACCAATAGAATAAATCAAATGTAGAGTGTAGCGGAAAATTACTCTACAGTAGCAGCGGAAAAGTAGATAAAAAAGAAAGATTACAACCGGTTCCAAAAATGAAAGGGAAAAGAAAAGAAGTAATCAAACCTAAACTAAGGTCTTTCCAATCTATATAAAATGTATCCATAAGTAAAAGAGACGACGTCCCAATGCTGGCACACAAGTGCTAGAGTTGGACTAATCCTGATAAGCTCCAGTCTTGTACTGGTAGTCTTCACTGTCGTAGTCACCATCGCTAGTACCTTGGGTACCATATGAGTCATCAGTTTGGTCTTCATAGTGTTGATCATCATAATCATCAATACCTGCAGATAAGTCTAACAAAGATGTTGCAAAAATGAGTGAGTTCAAAAGAACTCAACAAGGTAGTTCATTCCATAATAACATAGTAATACATGATAGCAAATCATACCGAATGCAATATGATATGAAATAGACAATGCAGATATGATTCTAACTATATGTATGCTGGTCTCTATTGGCAGACATGCTTTAAGTCATAGCACCATACTCCTCTAGGTAGGGTCTAAATCACTCTCCCTCAACCATCTCGGTATCTTGGGTTCTCCAGTTGGCAATGGGTCTTGAAACCTTCTCGGACAACCTTGGCTGGGTGTTAGGTCAACACTCTCTTATGCCACCGTTTTGTCTGAGTACTGGTGCATGTCAAGGTTAAGCCTAGCCAAATGCAAGTCTTCTACTTAATTATATTAACTTAGATCCAGATACTTCCATTCCTCGCCTCTCGCGATTCTTTCCGGTATCCTTCTCCTAGAGTCAGCGTATCCTATGGCTACAACCAACTCGGACTATGGATTCATCAACCCTATTGGTTATCCACAAATAGTAAACATGTAGCTCTCATGTCCTCTCACAGGTTGGATACCGGTCTTGAGCGTCCATGAGCCCACGTCTACTATTGCAACCCTACCAATGAATGACCCCCATAATGTGATTCATGTCCTCTCATGGGTTGGTTACCGGTCTTGAGCGCCCATAAATCCCCATTGCTACCATGGGATGCTTGGTCTCAATACCCTTCCGATCGGGTTTGATATAACAGGGACATCTTAGCCAAACACTTCTAGACATGCTCTAGATATGTCAACCAATAATCAGGGAAAATGCCAAGAGGCACCATAGGAATGCGTCCCATACCACCTCCACTGGTTTCCAATGACAGAAATGCTAAAAGGGTATACCCCATTCCCCAATCACAACCTAAGCAATCACAATCTCAAATCAATTATTCACAAGCACAACTGATAATACAAAACATAAGTAAATAATCATTCATACATGACTAAAATAATATTTGAATCACATAAACAAGTACTACTATAGTTAAAGGAACTACATAATTAATATAAGGGATAATTACTGTTGCCCCCCTGTACTTTGATTTTATTACTAATAAAACCCTGTTCTTTACAAAATTACTGTTGCCCCCCTTCCTTATAACGGTGTTAAGTAGCCGTTAAGTTTGAATGTGTGATGTCCACTTTGTCCTTCATTAAAATTAAGAAATCAAAAGACAATACTACCCCATTTATAAAAACCAGATTAAATGTCAATTTTACCCTAACTTCATTTATTTTGAATTTAAAAAATATTGGTTTTCCACCTTCACTAAACATAGTTATTTTGAATTAAAGAAATTGACAAAATTCAAATTCGATTTGGTTTCCCACCTTCTCCTCTAGCATACGTAGGGAAGGAAACCACAATTTTTTTATTTTTTTATTTTTTTTTTGGGGGACTGGTGCTTTTTTAATATTGGAAACGAAACGTAACACCTCCCCATGGGAGTTTAGACTTTTAACCGCTTTACTAACCCACCATTGACGAAACCACAAAATCTTGCCAGAGAAGGAATTAACGAAGTAGGTGATATTCAGTTTCCAAATTTGAGTTGAATTCTATCTTCCCTCCTCTTCGGTTTCTATTTTAATTTTATTCAATTATTATTTCTTTATTTTGGTGATTTTTTTTAGAGGAAAACAGATTATGATTATTTTTTTTCTCTACAATTAATTAAGGGTATTACTGTAACTTGACAAAAGGATAAATAAGTAAAGAGATAAGTAAAAGGGTATTTTGGGATTTCTAAAAAATATGGAGATGCCACATCATCAGTAAACTAACGGAACTTAACAATAGGGGGGCATTAGTAATTATAGACAAAGTTAAAGGTTGGATTAGTAATTTTGCAAAATACAGGGGATACATTAGTAATAAAATCAAAGTACAGGGGGGCAATAGTAATTATCCCATAATATAATTATAAGAAAGTTAATACAATAGTAGTATGATCATGTAATCCAATTCAGTTACAAGTACACATGTATATTAGTTTATTAGGGATCAACCGTCCTTACCTTAAACAATCTTAGAAGAATTCTGGAGAAATAAGAGGAGAGGTCCAAGACTAGCAAACAAACCCTAAACAAGAATATAACAATTATTAGGAATAAGCCTTACAAGATTAGAAGTCAAACGGATCAAATCAGACAAAGAAACAAGTTACTGTCAGCTTGGGCAACTTGGTCCAGTTGACCAACCAATCGACCCAAGGAACAATACAAGTAGGGATATCAACGGTGCGGTTTGGGGCGGTTTCGGGTTGGGCTTAAGTGTTTCAGGCTCAAAAACACTCAGCCCAAACACGACCCGTTAGCAAAATAACGATTTTGGGCCTATTTTGGTTTGGTGCAGTTTGGGTTCGGGCTAACTAACGGTTTGGCTAACCGTCTATACTCAGGTTGACTAGCGGTTTTGGCTAATAATTTATGGTATGCAAGAAAAAGAATAAAAATAAGGAGTCAAGCATCCTATAACAAGAGCCAAAATTCTATGGAAAACAAAATTGTTATTGATCAATTTTTACTAAAAAAAGAAAAGTCATTCCATGTTGTAGAAATCCCACCCACCTTATAAAAATCAATAACTCAAATAATAAGTAGTAACAAAGAAATTGCAAGCTCATTCCTTAGGCTCCACCGGATAGTCCTAAAACAAATCTTCAAACCAAAAACCCTTTTAAATTCTAACTTGTGATTGGTTGTCTTGAACTTCGGTTCTTGTTTTGTGAGAATGTTGATTTTTCCCCCTTCTATGAAATCTATCTTTTTTTTGGGTTGGTATTTAGTTGATATGAAAAAGAAAAACCTCTCGATAAATATAATCATACTTAATCAATATTCTCATACTTGATAAATATTTACTTAATTTAAACAAACTTTGCACATTCAATCGGACATTCATACTTAATCCTTCTAATTGTCTCTTATAAGTAGTAGAATGACTACTTGATCTTTGAATTCACGCTCAAATTTTCTCATAGTCAATACCAACTACCTAGTGGTAATATGATGATTCAAACAATATTTAATGTTAAATTATATAACGGGTTGTAAAACTGGTTATAATGGGTTGCGGTTTGGGTTTGGGTTGGTGCGGGCTCCGCTACCCTCAGCCCAAACATAGCCCATTAAGGTTCTGTTCGGGCCAGTTCGGGCTATAATGGGCCGGTTTTGGTTTTAATGGTTTGGGCTGCAAATTGACACCCCTAAGTATGGGGCAGAAAACAATAAATTGGTCATAACATTATCGTATAATGTTATGAAGTCTGATTGTTCCAAAGTTCGAAGGAGAGTTCCCCAAAAACATACTAAGATTATCTAAGAAGGTCTAGGCATCAAACATGGTCAAAAGATAGAATTATAATTGAACCATAGGAATAGGGTTTCATCGCAGATAGTCCATGGATCTCATGGAAAGACTAGAGAGAATAATGATTCACTCTAGGGAAAGAAGAATAGAAATTCATAATCATTAAAGGTGTTGGGGGAGGATCCAACAAATAAATGGTAAATCATGGTTCTCAATTGGATACCCTTTCATGAGGGTTACCCAAGAATTTCCCTTCAAAATCAACCAATAATGGATTCTCAAGGTAGAAAGGGAGAAGAGAACCACCCAACAATCATGGGGATGCAAGGGAAGGTCATGGTAATGGTATGAGACCTTCCTCACAATCATAAAGATAGGTAGAAAATTAAGGAAAGAGTAATCAAGATCTCAGGTAAGATCAAATACAAGGAATATCACCATATGGCTTCAAGAACATAGTGTGAATGGGGGATTCACCCTAAGGTTAGAGGATCAGAGAAGAGGCCATTACAGTAGTGTAATACTTTCCTCATAATTAAGTAATCAGAAGAAATAGAAGAGAGAATAGATCAAAGTAGAAACAATTTGATTACTAACCTTTGTAGAAGAAGATTTGGTGAAGAAACTCAGACGGATGCTTGGGGATCTTCCTTGGCTTTGAAGATGAGGTTCTAGGGTTGTTCCCATGTTCTCCAGAGGCTTAAAATTGATAATGAGTGAAAAACACGGAGTTTCCCTTTAAATAGAACCAAACCTTAAAAAAAATTAGAGTTTTACAATTTTGACCTTACTGTCACTCTTGGTCGATTGGCCCACTCAACCAATCAATCAACCAATGCTGACAGCAAGCCCAAAATAGGGAATTCAAGGTTCAAACCTCAATATTTTTGAATGGGCTTCCCACAACACATCAAACAACTTACCTAACATGGAGGGATGCCTTCAAACCATGTCCAACTAGGCTTTAGGTCCAACAACCAGGCTCTGCTTCATCAATGTGCAGTTTCTTCTCCAACTCAAACAAAGTTTCCAAGTATGGAACACCATCATCAATTTCCTTGGGTTCTGGGTCAAACACCATGTCTTCCATTGAGATGGCCCATAGTTGCCTTCTTCCATAACTTCAGTTCTTTGGACCTACAAACAACAAGGTTTTCGGGTTAGGGTTAGGGCTGGATTTCACACTTGGAGTTTTATCTTTTATCTTTTTAGTTTAGTTTTGTCTTTCATCTCTTTGGATGATGGAGACTTGTCGTATAGTTTTGATGCATCTTTGGCTCGTGTTTCATGTAGCATCTGTGCCATATTTTGGCATGTGTTTTAGAAGATAGTCATCATCATCAAGTTTGCAGGCTTAGTGGTTCATGAGTAGTTTGTGATGGTCACAACCATGAAGAATGTAACAAGTTGAATGGTGATTAAGTTAGTGTAGATGGGTTCAAGTTTGCCCTTAAAGAACTCCACGAGTTTGTATTGCTTTCTCCAAAAATGCAATAATTATCTTAGTTTAGATGGGTTCAAGTCCGCCCTCAAAGGACTCCACTAGTTTTCAATTGCCATCTCCAGAAGGCGATGAAGTCCTCGCACTGGGGCATAAGAAAATCCAACATTTGTCGAGAAGTCAGATGCAAATGTTGTGTTTCTAATCCTTTGAGTCCTTTGGACTCTAGCGTGCTCTCGTCCTTCAATTCACATCAATGGTAGAAGCTGAAAATGGATTCATGCTTTTATGGGAAAATAGTTACATATTTGGTTAGGAAAGGTTATCGATTCAAATGGTTATCAATTCAGTTTTGGACAAAAAGAAAAAGAAAAAGAAAAAAAAGAGGGAGTGCTGACAGTTAAAATCGGCTTCCCAGTCGGTGCATAATGAATTTGAAAGTTCAGCACCATCCTCATCGGTAACAAAATCCTTGTGAGGGCATGTATGGAAGTTGACGACTAGTCCCATTTCATCCATTCTATGTTCGATGGGCAAGCTGCAAATGTGGATCAAATATGGACTTCAGTGGTCTGGCAGGCTTGGACCCACAATAGCGCTCTGTCAAATGGTGAATTTCCTTCTCCAATCTCTACCCTAATGGCAGCCAACAAAACCTTTGCTGAGAGTTTGCATTTTGGCTCCCAGATAGAGAAAAGATTTGATGCCAAGGCCTCTACACCTCGATATAAATCCTCCTGAAATCTAGAACATTTCTCTATTCTTATTGATGGAGCATGGTATTAGAACTCTAGTTTGGGTGGTCGAAGGGTCATCGTTTAGGAACTTAGTGCTTGTTTCTATGTAGCAAAATGCAGATTAAGCGTCGGCTTCTCAGCAATGACAATGGAAACTAAGGTTTGTAAAGATGCTCTACTATTTGTGAAGGCACTAAATTTCTCAAAAATCATCATCCTTTCCGATTGTCTTCTTTTAATCTCCAATCTGAATGGAAGTGCAGAGGCTGCGGGCATCATCAGTGACTATTGAGGATACCTCTTCTTGTAAGGCAGTTCAGTTCAATCCTTTTTAGACGTATTAATCGCTCAACCAATATAATGTAAGGGTGCAAGTTTGGCCCTGACCCGCCCTAAGACCCCTGAGCACGAATAGGGCTTGAGCTCAAGATTTTGGTCATGAGGGTGGGTTAGGGCTAAAATATTCTGGCCCTAGCTAGGACCAACAGTGGGCCTGGAATTACTCTTTGGCCTGTTGGGCTTGTTCCTACCCATCCCTGATTTTGGCCATGATTTTGTCCTTAATCCTGGCCCTAATTTTGTTATTGATATTCGATCTCAATGAATTAAGGACATGAAAAAGGATAGGGCCAATTAGGGCAGAGCTAAGGACAGGGCCAGAGACAGGGCCAATTATGGCGGGAATAGCCTTGGTTTGGCCTTGTAGGGCTTAGAGTCAAAGACAATAATCCTTGGCCTGAATTAGGATCAATGCGGGAATGAGCTTAGATTAAAATATATAAGGCTGGGCTTGGGATTGCAAAAGTCTGGCTCAACGCGGATTGCAAAAGTCTGGCTCAACGCGGTGTTGTTGCAACCCTTCTCGCTGGAGGGGCAGCTCGTTTTTGGTGACCCTCTTTCTTTCTTTAATTGAGAGAGAGAGAGAGAGAGAGAGAGAGAGGACTAGTTAATATTGAAAATAGATAAATTAAAATTTTATTGAGACTAATGGTGTTAGTAATAAGATATTAGATTTCTACCAAAAAGAAAAAATGCATTAGATTGATAAGTTAGAGGGTGACATTAATATTAGAGGAAACTCGAGAGATGGAACTAAAAATTTCCTACAAGAATGCTATGAGTTCATAACTAAATTTCATTAATTCTCCCGACCATTAAATAGAATACCGAAATAATGACAAAATAAAAGAATCATGTTACACCTTACTAAGCACATGTTGTGAACCATCCCTATCCCGTGAGTTTTCAACCATTTCATATTTTTTTTTAAAAAAGAGAGACTTTGTATTAATTAATAAATGAAAAACGTTACAATAAATGTATTACATTAGGGTCTAAAGAACCTATGACCTAACCGCTCCTCGGCAATAAATCGAGAGAGCTGGTCACGTAAAGAACGATTGTCCAAAAAGACCTCCAGATCAACAGTAATCAATTCAGCGAGAAAGTCTGCAGTCTCCCAAACCATTAAATATTTTCCAGGATCTGAACCATTAAGTCTCTTTCACCTCATTGAATAACATTAAATCAGTGACCGGGGAGAGTTAATTTTACGACCGCCCTTGTGGTTCCAACATTTGTCTAAGTCATCGTCATTTACTAATATATATTTCTGTCTCTTTTGACCTATTTCCCTTCCTTAAATGCCAAAAAAGTCAAGAACCCCAATACCAGCTAAGCCAGGGATCCAGCATTTAAGGGGCTTTATTAAATTGGTTAATTTCCAAATTTGCTTAAATAACCCATTATTAGTGCATGAATTAAGGTAATGGAATAATTTATTTCTTTTCTGAGTCAGAAATTAAGGTAATGAACTTGCATATTGGGCACCCAATGTAAGAGGCTTTTTACCTAGGATAGTCACAAATAGAGCTGGTTGAATTTTATTAAAAAAACATAGAGCTGATTGAAAGACGTGGATTCATATAGTCGACCATTTTTCATTTTTAGTATATGAATGAGATCTAGTGCCCAAACAAAAGGAAGAACAATTCAAAGAAATAGACTGAGGGACTGCTTGGAGGATCCTAGGAAGAATACTAGAGACCCCATTACATCAAGGGTACTCTCGACATCCAATCAAGCCCAGCATTGTCATCTCTATAGATGGGATCCATCAAAGCCTTCATATTAGAATTCAACAATATTCTGGTTTTATATCAATTAACTTGGCAGGCCCATCAAGTGTAAGTGTCTCTAGGGGATCTGATTCGACCCTCATTAGAACATCCTCAACCTATTTGTACTTTTGGCCCATCAAGGGCATGCAAGTGTCTCTAGGGGATCTGATTCTACTCTCATTAGAACACCCTCAACCTATTTGTAATTTTTGGCCCATCAAGGGCATGTAAGTGTCTCTAGGGGATCTGATTCTACCCTCATTAGAACACCCTCAACCTATTTGTAAACGAACTCAACTTATATAGCTACATATTCGACTCATGCATAAAGAATATAATGTAATTCAATACAATGTAATGCAATTGGGGGATGCTCTGATTTACTAACCAAGCAAGTCTTATCTAAGTAGACATGCAATAAGATACAACATCGCCCCTCTTTTTTGAAGTCTGAGACAAACCCCAATGGCACCAACAGAACTGGGTGTCACAACTAAGGTATATAGATAACAGTCCAATTAACAACCATGGTTGGGGAATAGGGCCACACTCTCTCACCACACCCATTGGTATGATAACTAGTGCTTGTCAGAGAACTTCCTTGCCCAATGTGAGAAGTCATCTACTCAATCATGTCATACTAGGTGCAAATACCTTTCCATGGCACCAATTGACTCGATCGGGTATGCTCGCCCGTCTAGCGAATGTCAATCCTCATAGAATGACTTTTGCCCATTGGAGTGCACTTGTAACCTATGGTCATCCATATATGATTGGGTGGACGCTTCTATGTCCTCTCAAAGAATGGCTATTGATTATTGGGCGCCCATAAGCCCAACCTCTATGATATGCAACCCTACCATGAATGACCCATTGTTTGTTTGTGTCTCCTCATGGAATGGCTACTGACTATTAGACTCCCACAACACCAAGACCGCTTCCACGGGTTATTGGCCTCAATACCCATGTTGATAGGGTGATGACACAATAAATAAGAATCCTAGCCATGCATTTAGACACCTAAAGTAGATGCACATAGAGTCTATATGATGTGCAATGGTACTAAGGACAATGGGCTAACCCACAACCTTGGTCAGGTAATATCCATGAATGCATCATACCACTTCGTTCCATCACAACCTATTCATAATTGATAACAGAAAGCAAATAACAAAGACAACATGCATCATAAGCATTTCATAGGTTGTCCATTCGTGCAAGGTCCACAACATTCATTATAATCACAATAGAAAAAACAAGGCATGTGAGTGTATCATGAAGTATAAAAAAAATACATGTATATATAAGGTTGTATTCCTCACCTGACAAGAGATTTATAGCTTCCCGAAGAATCCAAGAAACTCCAAAATTATAGGCTAACAGGTGGTAAGAACCCCCTAGAAAATACATAGGAAGTTAGATTTAAATTGGAACCAAATTGGGCAACAAACATGACCAACCCGAATAGTGGAGGTCAATAGTGGAGGTCAATCAGCCATACAAGGGTGGTCGATTCCCTCTGGGCAACCTTCTCTGTGTAGACCACACCCAAGTTTGATCTTTGCTAGATTTGCTTCACTGATTCTGACAAGGTTTTGGTCGATCAAGGGAAGTGAGTTCATCCTCATGACATACTCAAACACCCCCGACCAAACCCCTTTCAACACAACCACAAATCCAAACTTTCTCAAAGCTAGCATTTCTCTGAGATATGCTATGAGAAATATTTCAGCAACAAGAAGAGATGGAAATCTCATTCAGTATGCTAGATTTGATTAGGGTCTAAAGATGACACATGTCTCCCAACCAAATCAACAATTATAACAACATCTCACCTAGCAACATTTAAAAAACAAAGGCAAAATTAATGAAAAAGTGAATAGGGTAGTTGGTTAACTTTAACGTCACTAACCGGCACTTCTTTCAGCATTCGACATTCAACAACCACCAATTTTTTCGCTAGCACATAAGCTTCCAATTCTCCTAGGGTTGAGAGTGTGAAATCCCTCACTAACCCTAATCCAAAAATATATGTTGTAGGTCCGAAGACCCGAAGTCAAGGTAGGAGACCATTGTAGACCCTCTCATTTGAACCCATTGGGTCTGACTTAGAACCAAAGGAGGTTGATAATGAAGATCCTATTATAGAAATCCTGAATGACTTTGA